>NC_092340.1:76413571-76719017 GCF_046630445.1 Rutidosis leptorrhynchoides | reverse complement strand
TTATCTGTTTTTTTGTTCTTTTGATATTGCTTATTGTTTATCTGCTATCTGTTTTAAAGCTATTTGTGTTTTATCTGCTATTGTTCATCATGTCTGGGGATGATAGTTCTGGTTCTGCTATTACTTTGGTTAGTAAGATATATTTTGGTGACCCTTTATATTTGCATGCTAGTGATGCAACATGTACACCTATTATACCTATTAAACTAAAAGGGACTGAGAATTATACTATTTAGAGTAGATCTATGAAATTGCTTTATCTACTAAAAATAAAGTAGGGTTTATTGATGAAAGGACCCGTTCATATACATTATAAATGATTCACAATAGTTGATTACAACGCGAGGTACTTGACCTCTAAATGATACATTTTACAAACATTGCATTCGTTTTTAAAAGACAATCTTTCTTTACAACGAAAGTTGACAGCATGCATACCATTTCATAATATATCCAACTATAATTAACTTAATAATAATCTTGATGAACTCAACGACTCGAATGCAACGTCTTTTGAAATATGCCATGAATGACTCCAAGTAATATCTTTAAAATGAGCAAATGCACAGCGGAAGATTTCTTTCGTACCTGAGAATAAACATGCTTTAAAGTGTCAACCAAAAGGTTGGTGAGTTCATTAGTTTAACATAAATAATCATTTCCATCATTTTAATAGACCACAAGATTTTCATTTCTCATAAATATACGTCCCATGCATAGAGACAAAAATAATCATTCATATGGATTGAACACCTGGTAACCGATATTAACAAGATGCATATAAGAATATCCCCTATCATTTCGAGAAATCCTTCGGACATGATATAAAACAACATCGAAGTACTAAAGCATTCGGTACTTTGGATGGGGTTTGTCGGGCCCATAGATCTATCTTTAGGATTCGCGTCAATTAGGCGTGCACTAATTCTCAAAATTAGTGATGTTCCCTAATTCTTAGGCTACCAAGCTAAAAGGGGCATATTCGGCTTCGATCATTCAACCATATAATGTAGTTTCAATTACTTGTGTCTATTTCGTAAAACATTTATAAAAATTACGCATGTATTCTTAGCCCAAAAATATAAAGGGTAAAAAGGCAAATGAAACTCATCTAATGTATTTTGTAGTAAAAATACATATGATGACATTGAACAAGTATAGGGTTGGCCTTCGATTCACGAACCTATATCATTTGTATATTTATTAATATGCATAGTTGTAATCGAACAATATATAAATTTTATTAGTTATATACTTTTTATATTAATAATATATATGTTTCATATATTTATTTTGTTATATAAAATATTATTTTTCGTTATGTTATATGTATTAAATATATTTTTATATATGTATATATCATTTGTTTGTTAAAAAAATAGTAATTTTAATAATACTATGATAAAAATGATAATAATCATAATACTTAATATTACTAAAATAAGGTATTATTGTTAATAATTATATTAATGATATTAATAATGATATTTATAACAGTAAAATATAAATTTTTCGGTTAATGATACTTGTAATAATGTTTTTAGTAATTGCATTTGTGTAACACTCATTATAATAAAAATAATCATACTTATATTGATAATAATAATAATAATAATAATAATGATTATGATACTTTTAATGATACTTGTATTACTAATAATAATTATAATGCTAGTAATAATACTAATATTATTATTCATAAAATGGTACAAGTATAAATTTTTAATGATAAAAATATTAATGATAATAATATTTATAAGGCTAGTAATAATAATGCTAATAATATATACTAGTAATAATGATAATGATAATAATAATTATATTAAGGATGATCATAATATTAATGTTATTAATAGCATTACTTATCATAACAATAACATTAATAATAACAATAACATAATAATAACAAGATAATAATAATAATAATAATAATAATAATAATAATAATAATAATAATAATAATAATAATAATGATAATAATAATAATAATAATAATAATAATAATAATAATAATAATAATAATAATAATAATAATAATAATAATAATAATAATAATAATGTAAAACTACCTTAGAAAGGATCTAAAAAAAATATTCTGACCCAGCTTGGAATCAATCCTGAGTCCTCTCGTTACCCTCACACCCTCACAAACCATCCTGCTGCTCTTTACTGTTCTGATTTATTACCCCTTTTATATTTTATTAAACCGTCTAATACTTGTTCTTCTTCCCCATTACACTGATCGATCAGCAATCATCCAACCATAGCAATAATCGACTGAATTGGGTTTTGTTTTCATAAACTAGTCGTAAACGAATGGAATATGGAACATTGGATTTGTTTTAACAAAATCAAAAGAATTCAATGAGCTTAAACAGACCCGTTATGCACAATATAAACTCTCATCGTGATTTTGAAATCAAAAGCGTTTTAGACACAACTTTCTACATGAAAAAGTCTTCATTCCACTACTAAAAGCTTTCTGTAACCTCAATTGAAACTACAACATCAAATTAAACTCGAATTTTACGATGAACAAATACTTTGACTTCTGTAATTGAAACTTTGACCTCGGAGTTGAGATTCGATACTAAAAATTGGAATTTAAAACTTTGCAGTTAGTACGATTAGATGATTCCTCATACAACTGCAATTTTAGATTTTTAGAATCGATACAAAATCGAGTTTTTTATAAAAAGTTATGTAAGCAGGGTACCCGGTTTTTTTTTATCTGATCGATTTTCTCCCTCTTTCCTTACCAATTGCTATGTTAATTAGTTATTTCATATTAGTGAGAGGTTTATACCATCAGAGGAATCAATTTCAATTGTTTGGTAGTGAAAGATCGATGCCAGAAGGTTTCAAAGCAGACAAAAATATAAAAACTAAAAGGGTTAAAAGCAGATGTCGACTACTAACAGAATTTTTTATTATACTGATGGAATTTGATTTGATAACAGGATCTGTAGGTGATTCACTCCACTAATTCGTGTTTAAATAAATAAATATTAATAATAATAATTCCATTAATATTAATAATGAATAATAATATTAATAATAATAATAATAATAATAATATTAATAATTATTAATAATGATAATGTTAATAATTAATAATGATATTAATAATAGTAATAATAATATTTATAAAGCTAAAAATACTATGCTAATAATAATAAGGATAATGATAATAATAAAAATGATGATAATAAAATTTCATAGTAATAAATGATAATAATAATAATAATATAAATCACAAGAATAATGATATTTATAATAAGGTTAGTAGTATTATCAATAATAATAATAACATTCATGTTAATCATAAGTTGTTTAAAAATAACAACACTTATAATAATTTCTAATAATCTTAGTGATAATAATAATGATGTTAATAATATTAATGTCGATAGTTATAATGATATTAATATAAAAATTCGGCGTATCAAATTCATGTTTATATATACTTAGTAATATCGACTAATATTATTGTTAGTATTAATATTAATAATAATACAGAAAGTAAGTATAACAACCATTTTGGTAATGGTATCTATATAATAAACTAATTTACCACATCGGTTAATAATATTAAAATGATAATTAATATATCAACTATATTTTAATTTAAAATTAAATTTATTATTATCAGATTATGTAATATTTAAGAATGATATAATATATATTATATAGTAACATATATTGAATATTTATAGATTTTGTATACATTACAATATACATATTAATTATATATAGAAGTCATCTATATATGTATATAGATATCATCTTTTTATCTGGTATTTTATTTTACATATTTAATTCAAATGATTAAATTGTATTTTATTATATCAAATTTCTATATATACCATTATTTATATTCATGTATGTATATATATATATATACACATATTTATTTATAAACAACAGTTCGTGAATCATCGGGAATGGTCATAAGGGCAAATGCATTCATGCAACTGTTCCAAAGTATTCGAGAGTCAACATTACAGAATTTGCTTAAGTATCGAAATCATACAAAGATTGAGTTTAAATTTGGTCAGAATTCCCGGGTCGTCACAATTGATGCTACTTGTGTTAAGAATAATGATGATCCTGTGCTTGCTAGTCAATGGGATAGGTGTAATTCTGTTGTTTTGTCTTGGATACTTGGGTCAATATCTGAAGAGTTATATTGTGATCGAATTTTTTCTACTGTAGCTTCTATTGTTTGGAATGAATTGCAAGAAACTTATGATAAGGTTGATGGATCCAATATTTTTAATTTACACATTAATATAAATTCTTTAAAACAAAATGGTGTTTCAATTTCTGATTATTATCACAATCTTAATACTCTTTGGAAACAGTATGATGAGATGGTCAAAATTCCTGCTTGTACTTGTGCTGCTTCTAATGAATTAAAAGAGCATACTAAAATTTTGAGATTAAATCAATTTCTTATGGGATTGGATGATGATTTTATACAGATTAGAAGCAATATTCCTCTAAGAGATCCAATTCCTGATGTTAAAACTGCTTTTGCAGTTATATGTAGGGAAGAATCTCATAGGAAAATTTCCTCTAATCACTCATCCAATAAAAGTCAAAATTCTGCTTTTCTGTCTCATTTTAAAAGCAACAATTCAGGAAATACTGGATCAACTCAATCTTATAATAAGTTTAAGAAAGGTTCTAATCCTAATCTTAATAAGATTGGTCATACTATTGATAGGTGTTTTGATATTATTGGTTATCCATCTGGTTATAAAAGGACACCTTCTGAATGTTGCTAGGTCCCTTATGTTTCAGGGAGAAATTCCTCTTACTATGTGGCCTGAATGTGTGTAAACTGCTACTTATTTGATTAACAGGACACCCTTCAAGATTCTAGCTGGCAAAACTCCTTTTGAACTGGTTTATGGTTTTGAACCTAATCTCTCCCACTTAAAAAGCTTTGGTTGTCTTGTTTTTTCTAAAGTTTTAAATGATTTTGATAAGTTTCATCCTAAATCTGAAAAATATATTTTTATTGGGTATTCTAATTCAAAAAAAGGTTACAAGCTTTGGAGTTTAGAAAGAAAATTGATTTTTTATTCTAGAGATGTTAAATTTTTTGAAAATGTATTTCCTTTTAAACTTGTTTTATCAAAAGAAAATGATTTAAATGATTCTTCTCTAAACAATTTAAACTTTTTTGATTTGTTTTCTGAAAACGATGCCAAGGTAAATAAAAATTCCAATGATGAAGGGAGAGCAATGTCAAATGTAGATTGCTAGGTGATAATGCTAAAAACGAACATATATTTCATAGCATTATTCCTCAAGAAAGACAAGCTTTTAGTTGCAATTGTTCTATTTACAAGTAATATTCGTTTAAATAATAAAAGGTGAAGACAAAAGACAGATTCGACTAATTGAAGACGCAAACGACCAAAAAGCTCAAAAGTACAAAAGACAATCAAAGAGGTTCCAATTATTGAAAAGAAACGTCTCGAAATTACAAGAGTACAAGATTCAAAACGCAAAGTACAAAATATAAAATTGTACGCAAGGACGTTCAAAAATCCGGAACCGGGACCAGAGTCAACTCTCAACGCTCGACGCAACGGACTAAAAATTACAAGTTAACTATGTATATAAATATAATATAATATATAATTAATTATATTAATTATATATATATTATATTTATAAATAAAAACCGTCGGCAGAGAAAGACTCCAAAGTTGTGAGCTGTAATTTCAATCTCCGCGACTCGCGGAGTTTGAAGGCAAAAATGCCACGAGTCGCGGAGCCCCAAATTCAGAAACCACCTATAAAGCTCGCGCATTCTGATCGTAAAAAATAATCTTTTTCTTCTTCTCTTATAATACTACGTAAAAATTTATATTTATATTTTAATTTTAATTTTAATTTTAATTATAATTATAATAATAAGGGTATGTTAGCGAATGTTGTAAGGGTGTAAGTCGAAATTCTGTCCGTGTAACGCTACGCTATTATCATTGTAAGTTATGTTCAACCTTTTTACATTAATGTCTCGTAGCTAAGTTATTATTATGCTTATTTAAAACGAAGTAATCATGATGTTGGGCTAATTACTAAAATTGGGTAATTGGGCTTTGTACCATAATTGGGGTTTGGACAAAAGAACGACACTTGTGGAAATTAGACTATGGGCTATTAATGGGCTTTATATTTGTTTAACTAAATGATAGTTTGTTAATGTTAATATAAAGATTTACAATTGGGCGTCCCTATAAATTACCATATACACTCAATCGGACACGATGGGCGGGGTATTTATATGTACGAATAATCGTTCATTTAACCGGACACGGGAATGGATTAATAGCCACTAGAATAATTAAAACAGGGGTGAAATTATGTACAAGGACACTTGGTATAATTGATAATAAAATATTAAAACCTTGGGTTACACTCAGTCGACATCCTGGTGTAATTATTAAACAAAGTATTAAAATCTTGTTACAGTTTAAGTCCCCAATTAGTTGGAATATTTAACTTCGGGTATAAGAATAATTTGATGAGGACACTCGCACTTTATATTTATGACTGATGGACTGTTATGGACAAAAACCAAACGGACATATTAAATAATTCAGGACAAAGGACAATTAACCCATGGGCATAAAATTAAAATCAACACGTCAAACATCATGATTACGGAAGTTTAAATAAGCATAATTCTTTTATTTCATATTTAATTTCCTTTATTTTATATTTAATTGCACTTCTAATTATCGCATTTTTATTGTTATTGTATTTAATTGCACTTTCAATTATCGTACTTTTTAATTATCGCAAGTTTATTTCATCGCACTTTTATTATTCGCAATTTCATTATCGTTATTTACTTTATGCTTTAATTTAAGTCTTGTATTTATTTTTAATATTTTACATTTGGTTTTAACTGCGACTAAAGATTTAAAATCGACAAACCGGTCATTAAACGATAAAAAACCCCCCTTTATAATAATAATATTACTTATATATATATATTTGTATTTTTATAAAAGTAAACTAATATAGCGTTAAGCTTTGTTTAAAAAGATTCCCTGTGGAACGAACCGGACTTACTAAAAACTACACTACTGTACGATTAGGTACACTGCCTATAAGTGTTGTAGCAAGGTTTAAGTATATCCATTCTATAAATAAATAAATATCTTGTGTAAAATTGTATCGTATTTAATAGTATTTCCTGCTAAAATTAATAACTATTTTTTATACCACTCCGCAACTACATCAAGTATTTTTGGCGCCGCTGCCGGGGAGTCTCTTAAACGCCGGAAGCGCAACGCTATATATAAAAAAAAAAGAAAAAAAAAGAGATTTTTAGTTTACTTCTATTAAAAGTCGCTTTTATAAAAATACGTTTTAAATATTCGAAAATATAAAAAGAAAAACAAAAATATAAGTATTTTTAAGATTTTGTTAAATATTTAAGTTTTATAAAGTTTCTTTATTTTTATTTTATAAAAACATAAGTTTTATTTAAGTATTTTGTTTTTATTTAAAAACAAAAAAATATATATATATATAAATCTAGTTTTAAGCATTTTATTTATTAAAATTATAAAGTAGTTCTATTTTATTTAAGTTTTTAAAATATAAGTTTTTATTATACACATATTTTTTTTAAATATATAAACAGAAAAATTAAAAACAGAAAAAAAAAAATAAATAAATAAAGAAAAACGCGTAAAATTTCAAACTGTTCCAGAGTTGAAAACTGGAACCCCGCGACTCGCGGGGTTTGCAGCTTTGAGAACCGCGACTCGCGGAGATTTTCTGACAGGCGACAAAACCCTAATTCAGCATTAATTACGGGTAATTATTAATTATTATTATTATTTAACCCTAATTATTATTATTATTATTATTAGTTTTATTTTAACTTTTACTTTTTATTTAATTTATGTGTTTAGTATTAATTAGTTTAATTAAATTATAAAATTAGTAGATTTAATAAATAAATAATATAAAAATAATATTTTTTATAAAAATTGTACTTTTTACAACTTTTTGTATATTTTTATATTTTGTCCCTTTTTAATTATTTTAGCGTAATATTTGTATTTTTAGCTTATATTTAGTTTTAAACTTAGTTTTTGCTATAGTTATTTTTATTCCTAGATTTTTAGGCTTTGCCGTAGAATTCCTTAAGTGCTTTTTCTTTAGACTAAGATTTAGGTACTTAAGAATTTTGCGACGCCTTTTTAAGTTTTAGTTTCTTTTTAAGTTATTTCCATTTGGGATATAGTTTTTCCTATAAGCTTTAATATTTTTAGACACCTTTTACTATGTACCAATTATCATTCCAATTAGTAATCTCAATTTGCGATTATAATTTTAAGCTAGTTGTAGTAATAAGGTTAGGTTAGTCAAGTATTTTTAAGTTTTTATAAGTTTCTTTTATTTTTCCGTCACCTTTTATTTTTCAACCATTTTTCTTTTTCGACCTTTTTCGACGAACTCTTTTTCTTTCTTATTTCTCGCTATTCTAGTTTTAGGACATATATTTTTATTCTACTTCTTATCTTAATTTCTTAAAATTACGAAAATTTATTTTAAGTGGTTAAATTAATAGACATCAAAATTTTCTGGTTCGTAGTAATAGTTGGATTTGTACGTGGACCGGGTTATTGGAGCCAAACAGTCCTCAATTATATTGAGACCAAACGAATCCTGCCCCTCTGCTGCATCTTTTGGCTATTCGAAACGTGGGCAAAATCAGAAAAGTCTATTGATTGGATAACTTATTATAATTTTTCTTTCCTTTTTAAAACTAATAGGATATTCAGTGAATGCACCGAGCAAGACGTTCACCACCTTTTGTACGTTCACCACCTGTAACTAGATCAAGACATTTAGCAAATATTACTGCCGTTGATTTTTCTTTAGAATCGTCATCCAGTCAACCAAGTACTTCAGTTCAAATTTCCAATAATCCATTTTTTGAACCCAACCTCACAATTGAGAATCCGGAGAATATTCAGGAACGGTTCGTAGATCCTGAACCATTAAACTTTCCTCCGGAACCACCAATCATTCAAACAGAGATTGTTGAGGAACGAACCATTAAATCAGAATCCTCTAGTGATTCCGATTCAACAAATTCAATTATGGAGAATCTGGAACCTTTAAGTATGGAAGACCGAATGAGAACTAAACGCACTGGCCAAGGTCACGCAATTACTCATCCAGACATTAATGCGCCAGATTATGAAATCAAAGGACAAATTCTACACATGGTGACTAATCAATGCCAATTTAGTGGTGCGCCGAAGGAAGATCCAAATGAACATCTACGTACCTTTAATAGGATCTGCACACTATTTAAAATCCGAGAAGTGGAGGATGAACAGATATATCTCATGTTATTTCCCTGGACTTTAAAGGGAGAAGCCAAAGATTGGTTGGAATCGTTACCTGAAGGGGCGATTGATACATGGGATGTTTTAGTTGACAAATTTCTTAAACAATTCTTTCCTGCATCTAAAGCCGTAAGACTTCAAGCAGAAATTGTTACGTTTACACAGAAACCGAATGAAACTCTATATGAGGCGTGGACAAGATATGGAAAGTTGTTAAGAGGATGTCCGCAACATGGTTTAGACACCTGTCAAATAGTACAAATATTCTACCAAGGATGCGACATCACTACAAGGAAAGACATAGATATAGCAGCTGGTGGTTCTATTATGAAGAAAACCGAAACTGATGCTTACAAAATTATTGATAACACTGCTTCCCACTCACATGAGTGGCACCAAGAAAAAGACATCATTAGATCATCTAAAGCAGCTAGAGCCGATTCTAGCCATGACTTAGATTCCATTTCCGCAAAGATAGATGCTGTGGAAAGACGAATGGAAAAGATGACTAAAGATATTCACTCAATACGAATTAGTTGTGAGCAGTGTGGAGGACCACATTTGACAAAAGATTGTCTCAGTATTGAATTAACAATGGAACAAAGAGAGAATATTTCATACATAAACCAAAGGCCTGGAAATAATTATCAGAATAATTATCAACCGCCAAGACCGATTTACAATCAAAACCAGAATTATAACCGAAATATTCCATACAACAACCAACAAGGTCCTAGCAATCAACAAGTATCCAATAATACTTACAATCAGCAAAGACCTAATTTTCAAAACAAACCACCACAACAAACCGATGATAAAAAGCCGAATTTAGAAGATATGATGACGAAGCTAGTTGAAACTCAAACGCAGTTTTTCACATCTCAGAAACAAACCAATGAACAAAATGCTCAAGCATTTAGAAATCAACAAGCTTCTATTCAAAATCTGGAACAAGAAGTAAGTAACCTAGCAAGGTTAATAGGTGAAAGAAAACCGAGAAGTCTACCTAGTGATACAAATGCTAACCCCCGGAATGAAACAGCTAAAGCCATTACCACAAGAAGTGGTACAACACTTAAACCACCTGAAATACCTGTAACTTCTGATGAAGCCATTCCTACTCCACAAGAACCACAACCTGATCAAGATAAGGAAAAAGAACCGGTAGTTGAAAAGGTTAATGAAGATAACACAGTTAAGGATAAACCTTATGTTAAACCATATCAACCACCACTTCCTTATCCAAGTAAAATGAAGAAAGAGAAACTTGAAGCCGAGCAATCCAAATTCTTGGATATGTTTAAACAGATAAATGTAAATCTTCCTTTCATTGATGTGATTTCAGGAATGCCTAGATATGCTAAATTCTTGAAAGATCTAATCTCAAATAGAAAGAAAATGGAAGAACTCTCGGCTGTTACTATGAATGCTAATTGTTCAGCAGTGCTGTTGACTAAGATACCAGAAAAACTATCTGATCCAGGAAGTTTCACAATTCCATGTTTTCTGGGTAGTCTTAGTTCAATAGAAGCATTGGCAGACTTAGGTGCTAGTATAAATCTAATGCCGTATTCACTATACGCTAAACTAGACCTTGGAGAATTGAAACCAACCAGAATAAGCATACAACTAGCCGATAGATCAATAAAATATCCTAGAGGGATAATGGAGAACATGCTAGTTAAAGTTGGTACTTTAGTATTTCCAGTAGATTTTGTTGTTCTGGACATGGAAGAAGATTCTCAAGTTCCTCTCATATTAGGAAGACCATTCTTAAACACGGCTAAAGCAATGATAGACGTGTTCGGTAAGAAATTGACCCTAAGTATAGAGGATGAGAGTGTTACCTTTTCAGTTGATAGAGCAATGCAACAACCACAATCTGCAGATGATACATGTTATTATATTCAAACTATAGATGCACATGCAGAATTATTAGAAGAATTTCCAGAATTACAAGGAACAGGAGAATGTTCTTTAGGAGAAGGTAATGAACTAATTGATGAAGCTGAAATGTTAGCTACACTTATAGCTAATGGATATGAACCAACAACAGAAGAAATTCAAATGCTAAAAGAAGAAGACAGATATCGATACAAATCATCGATAGAAGAACCTCCGAAATTAGAGTTAAAGCCACTTCCAAACCATTTGGAATACGCTTATTTACATGGTGAATCTGAATTACCTGTAATAATATCGTCTTCTCTTACTGAAAATGAGAAATCACAACTCATTTCTATGTTGAAAGCTGATAAACCAGCCATTGCATGGAAGATTCATGATATTAAAGGAATAAGTCCTTCGTATTGCACACATAAAATCCTTATGGAAGAAGGTCATAAAACATATGTGCAACGCCAACGAAGACTAAATCCTAATATGCAAGATGTAGTTAAGAAAGAGATTATTAAACTGCTAGACGCAGGTCTAATATATCCAATTTCTGATAGTCCATGGGTAAGCCCAGTTCAATGCGTACCTAAGAAGGGTGGCATGACTGTCATTACAAATGAGAAAAATGAGCTTATTCCTACTAGGACTGTAACAGGATGGCATGTGTGTATTGATTATAGAAAATTAAATGACGCCACCAGAAAAGATCACTTTCCCTTACCTTTCATAGATCAAATGTTGGAAAGATTAGCCGGAAATAGTTACTATTGTTTTCTAGATGGATTTTCCGGATATTTTCAAATTCCAATAGCACCCGAGGACCAAGAGAAAACCACATTCACGTGCCCTTATGGTACTTTTGCTTACAAACGCATGCCATTTGGACTTTGCAACGCCCCTGCAACCTTTCAAAGGTGTATGATGGCGATTTTTCACGACATGATAGAAGAATGCATGGAAGTATTCATGGATGACTTTTCAGTCTTCGGTGATACATTTAAATCATGTCTAGTTAATCTGGAACGAATGCTAATTAAATGCGAAAAATCAAATCTAGTACTTAATTGGGAGAAATGCCATTTCATGGTTAAAGAAGGCATCGTTCTTGGACATAAAATTTCAAAAGAAGGAATTGAAGTGGATAGAGCTAAAGTAGATGTAATTGCTAAACTTCCACATCCCACCAATGTTAGAGGAGTTAGGAGTTTTCTAGGGCATGCCGGTTTTTACCGACGTTTCATAAAAGATTTTTCTAAAATTGCCACTCCTATGAATAAACTCCTAGAAAAGGATGCTCCATTCATCTTTTCAGATGAGTGTATCAAATCTTTTAATATTCTTAAAGAAAAACTCACTAATGCGCCGATCATGATAACACCAAATTGGAATCTACCATTTGAACTAATGTGCGATGCAAGAGATTTTGCAATGGGAGCCGTTTTAGGACAAAGGATTGAAAAACGATTTCAACCTATATATTATGCTAGTAAGACGTTACAAGGAGCACAAACAAACTATAAAACTACTGAAAAAGAACTCCTTGCTATTGTCTTTGCTTTTGACAAATTTCGATCATATCTCGTTCTAGCAAAAACGGTGGTCTATACCGACCATTCTGCTCTTAGATACCTATTTTCAAAACAAGATGCTAAACCAAGATTAATCCGTTGGATCTTACTCTTACAAGAGTTTGATATTGAAATCCGAGATAAAAGAGGAGCAGAAAATCTCGCCGCTGATCATCTTTCTCGTCTTGAAAATACCGAATTAGAAGTTCTAAATGAATCGGCCATACAAGACAACTTTCCTGATGAATATCTATTAAAGATAGATTATAAAGAAATCCCATGGTTTGCAGACTATGCGAACTACTTAGTTTGTGGATTCCTTGAAAAAGGATTATCGTACCAAAGACGAAAGAAATTCTTCAGTGATATAAAACACTATTTCTGGGAAGATCCACATCTGTTTAAAAGTTGTCCCGATGGAATAATACGCCGATGTGTATTTGGAGATGAAGCTAGTAAAATATTAAACCATTGTCACACAGGACCAACAGGAGGGCATTATGGGCCTCAACTAACAGCAAGAAAAGTTTATGATGCTGGATTCTATTGGCCTACAATTTACAAAGACGCACACCTTCTTTGCAAATCCTGTGATGCATGTCAAAGGGCCGGAAAAATAAATCAACGTGATGAAATGCCACAAAATGTCATCCAAGTATGTGAAGTATTTGACATTTGGGGTATTGACTTTATGGGTCCATTTCCAAAATCTCATAATAATCTATATATACTCGTAGCCATTGATTATGTATCTAAATGGGCGGAAGCACAAGCTCTCCCAACTAACGATGCACGAGTTGTAGTCAACTTTTTAAAACGTCTTTTTGCAAGGTTTGGAACACCGAAAGCTTTAATAAGTGATCGGGGTACTCATTTCTGTAATAATCAACTTGAGAAAGTTCTTAAAAGATATGGAGTAACTCATAAAATCTCCACCGCATATCATCCACAAACAAGTGGACAAGTTGAAAATACCAACCGAGCTTTAAAACGTATTCTAGAGAAAACCGTAGGATCAAATCCGAAGGAATGGTCCATTAAATTGGAGGATGCACTCTGGGCTTTTAGAACAGCCTACAAAACTCCAATTGGAACCACACCTTTTAGACTTGTTTATGGAAAAGCATGTCATCTTCCAGTAGAAATTGAACACAAAGCATTTTGGGCTTTGAAGACATGTAATCTTGATTTACATGAAGCCGGACGTCTACGATTAAGTCAACTAAACGAATTAGAAGAATTAAGACATGAAGCATACGAAAATTCGTTAATCTATAAAGAAAGAACGAAGAAATGGCATGATAAAAGAATCAGAAGTTCAAAAGAATTTAAAGAAGGAGACAGAGTTCTTCTTTTCAATTCACGATTCAAGCTATTTCCTGGAAAATTGAAATCAAGATGGTCTGGACCATTCATAGTCAAAAGAGTTTTCCCATACGGAACGATAGAATTGATAAATTCAAATGGGATTGAATTTAAAGTTAATGGTCACAGAGTTAAACATTACATACATGGTCCGATGGAAGTCGACAACGAAGTTAATCACAATTTCGACACCACAGCTAACTAAGTGTGGGGAGAATCAAGTCTTTAAAGGATAATATGTATTTCTGTTAGAGTTAGATTATCTGTTTTCATATAGTTCTCGAAAATAGAACCCGAATGGTCTTTCCCTAGCAGACCCTAAAGAACTAGTCTTCTCCCCCCATTCTGAATTTTTATTTTTTTAGGTTTTTACAAAATGAAGACTGCCTGTGAACTAAACCATGATCTAATGCTACACGCTTTGATCACTAAAAGAAATAATGACATACTACCAAGTGAAATAGTATCAGTAATCAGAGAAAGAATGGACGGAGTTAGAAAAGAATCCAGATGCGAAGATAATAAGTTACAATTTGGTAAAGGAAAATCAAAATCCGCAGCAAAAAGAAGAGCACGACACCTAGAACGATGTCACAAATGCGGAAAATGGTCACATGGAGGTAAATGTTCAAATAATCAAACCTATTCAAATACCGAATTTGTTACTTTATGCAGAGACGGACCGTTCATATGTTTAGAAGAAAAGACACTGAATGCTCGAGGTTACGCCTATGTAGCCATGGAAAACCAATTAAACCGACTATCTTATGAATGAGATAGATCATATAACTAAGAAATCTATTTCACAGGTATGTCTGTACAGTTTTTATTTTTATTTTTATTTTTAACCTTTTGATAATAAACGCTAATTTGTTCGCTAAAAAGTATTAAATTGGTATTGAATAAAATTAGGTTTGGCGACCGAAATTATTGATATCATTCAAAAATTTATTACATCACTGCGAAATTTAACGTTTATTCTTAAGGTATAAATATCTTTAAACAATCAACCCAAAATATTTCAAAAATTCGTCATGAGTTAAATTAGGTTTTGGAACCGAAATTACTTTACCGAAAAGAGGGGCGCATATTTTTGATAATATTTGATTGATTAAAGTGGGATAAAAATACAAAAAGATTTTTAATTTTATTTTTACCATGTTTTTAAAATTAATATTTAAATCTTAAATTAATATTGTAAACTTTGTAAAAACAATATATTTAAAATTGTAAATATTTGAAAAATTAATATAAGTTTGGTGTGAATTTATAATATGAATTTTTAATTTTATGCATTTCAAATTTTAAGTTTGGTGTGAATTTTTAATATTAATTTTGAATTTTATATTTAAGTTATGTGAATTTAAAAACAAAAATTTACTTTATCTCATTAAGTTAAAAATATGATTTTTAAAATTCGTCGTAAGTTGAAGACTAGGTCTTTGAACCGAAATTGCTTTACCCGAGGGAGGGACGAGAACTTTTATTATCATTGTTTTTAATCTTATTGAATTAAAGTATGCCAAAAACATTAAAAAACCCAAAAATCTTAGCTTTTAAAACAATCGCTACAAAAAGACAAATTTTAAAATTTTGTCGAGGGACGGACTAGGACATCGATCCGAAACGACCTCGTCCTAAATAACAAAGGAAACAAAATTTTAAAATTAAGTACTTAATTGTTTTATAAGTTAATGATTATAAAAAAAAAAAATATCAAACTCCGCGACTCACGGAGTTTGAAGGGTTATTCACCGCGAGTCGCGGGAGGATCGGAAATCAGAAAAAAAAAATAAAGAGCTGCAAACTGATCAGTCCACACCCCCAAAACCGAAAACACTGCGAAATACTCCGAAAAAACACCCAAAAACACCCCCAAAATCACAATTTTTAACCGTTAATCACCAAATCTTTTACTAAAATCATGTTGAGAAGGATGCTATCTAGGAATTACTCAAGAAAAACGGTAAATTTCTACACCTAAACACCATTTAATCCGAAATTTGTGTTCTTGAGCAATTTTTTTTCCCAATTTGATTTTGATGCTTTTTAGTGTAATTAGGCTTAAATTGTTTATGTATTATGCTTGTATAACCTAGATTGATGCTGTTTAACATGATTAGAAGCCTTAAACTTCAAATTTTGAGTAATCTAGGGTTTGTGTTCTTGAGCAATTTGGGGCTTTTTGATATAAACAGGTTATGGCCGATTTTTGTCATGAATTGTTGCTAAATTAAGTAGTGTAACATGTCTAGGTAGTTAAATGATCCAAACTTTGAGCCTAAACATGATTTTGAGAATTAAAGTGGACTTTTTCAAGTCTAAAATTCATGAACTTGATTTTTGAAAGATAATGCCATTTGAAACTTGTTTAATTGCTAGTAATGATTATTTTGACATGTTATTTGAGTTGAATGCTTATGAACTTGGCGAACATTTTCGTATATGCTTATTTGAAAAAGTGTAAATTTGATAAAAATGTGAAAATGAGCTTTAGTTTGATATTAATTGATCATGTCATTGTGATTATTTTGATTGATGATTTTGCTGACACTAATGCATATTTGGATGCACAAAAATTGT
Organism: Rutidosis leptorrhynchoides; assembly: GCF_046630445.1. Taxonomy (NCBI): domain Eukaryota; kingdom Viridiplantae; phylum Streptophyta; class Magnoliopsida; order Asterales; family Asteraceae; genus Rutidosis; species Rutidosis leptorrhynchoides. The sequence goes on along the minus strand of NC_092340.1, from coordinate 76,702,207 downwards.
GTTTGATGTGTTTTGCAGACTGAAAGGGGTGAATCTTCATCACAAGCCCGCAATGCTCCTGCTGAGAATGCGGAACAACAGGAGGTGGATAACTACTACAAGCAGGATATACCTCATCCAGTCATGACCTTTTCTGATATGCACTTGGAAGAGTTGCACCCGAACCTGAGATTTGACAGACTTTGGATAGATTATCCAAAATATCAAAGGGGTTTGCATACTCTTCATTCTAAGGTTGTTGAGGTACCAAGGGTCATAGAATGGGGACCCTTAGAAGCTGTAAAATTGGCCGGGCCAATTAGGGAATTACTTGTACAGAGGTATGGTAATTCTTCTTTTAATGACTGGGTACGTTTATTCACCATGCGTAGACCTGTATATAAAGTATGGTGTGAAGAATTGTTATGTAGTATAGAGTTGAATGATCGGGTAGCTAATTTAACCGATCGTTCTTTTATTAGATTTTTGTTAGGCGGTTCGATTGCCACATGTCTTTACTGGACATGGCTCAGGCTTTACGTATATATACGCCTGAGGAGTTAGCATCTGCCGATTGTAGAGGGTTGATACTAAACGGTAGAAAGATAGATGAAAATTTTGATACACACGGTGTGTGGAGTCAAATGACAAGCCATCACCGTTTCAAAGGGGGAAATTACTCTTATTTGGATATAGATAGAGCCGAATTAAGAGTGATTCATAGGTTTTTAGCTAATTCGATTACACAAAGGGGTAAAAACAAGGAAAAAGTAAATGAACAGGATTTGTTTTACCATATGTGTATTCGAGACCCACAAAGCGCTGTAAGTATACCATATTGTGTGGGTTATTATTTATCAGCTATGGTTCGGGGGATGAGACCGCATAGCATAATAGGAGGTGGTATTTTTATTACTTTGATTGGTGAATATCTCGGTGTGGATATAAGTCGGGGGGGATTATTAGTGGAAGAACCAGAACCCCGCGATACTATAGGTTTAAATGTATACCATGGTGCGAAAGTTTTGAAGAGGCGAAATAACGCCGCAGTACAATACCATGGTAGACATCCACAGGTTGAGAGAAACCAACAGCAAGGTAATGTAGGAGGGGGGAATGAGATGCAAGAAATGCAAAGGTTTATAGCTTCTCAGGAATACGAAAATGCTAGACAGAGAGCATTTGAAGATTGGCAAGTTCATCAGAACCAAATCATAGCTCATTGCCAACATATAGGTAGAAACTATATTCCTACACCGAAACCCATCTTCCCTCCCTGGTCTATAGAGATGCAGCCACCATATCCTACGTATAACCCTGCCGAAGCATTCTATAGCACCTATGGTTATGCCTGGAACCCCTATTGGTACCAGTATCATCCCTAGTATACTTAATTTTTTTTTTTTGTAATTTGTAATTATTGATACGTTTAATACTTTTGTTAATATTGTAATCATTTTTATAATTATCTAACTTTTATTCTTAGATTTTAATAATTTTTGAATGTGGGGTAATATACCAAACTTCAAAAATATGTATATATGTTTGCAGTTTATCTTATGTACACAACAGGGTAAAACAACGCATTTTCAAAGACTGGCATTAAGTTCAGCAAAAGCAACTAATTTTGACGACAAGATGCAAAATATATGTGAAATAACAACAAGACAGAATGAACAAATGATGTGCACCATTTATCATTCAGCAAACAAACGCCAATATATTTGGAAACTTTGGTAAAAATTTAATCATTTTCACACTAATCACCCTAAATAATTTAATTTGTTACTGATTTCTTGCAAATGAGGGCATTGCAAGATCTTAAGTGTGGGAAGGGGTTAAATTCTTTCGGATTTTAAAATTTTTATCTTAAACACTTGGTTACCATTAAAAATACTAGTAAAACAGTAGTTGTATTAGAATCTAGTGCTCTCTGATAAAAAAAGAACAGCCCTAGTCTTATATACTAACTACCCAATTCTAGTAAAAATTTTCAAAATTTTCAATTAAATGAACTCAAAATCATGTTTATACATATTTATGAACGATAAAACTAGGTTTTAACACCGAAATTATTGTTACCTCAGAAAGGACATAAATTGAGAAACAAACCAAAATGTTAAAATTCATTTAAAATGGAATAGAGGACGATAAAAAGGAAAATAAAAGCCAAGTGTGGAAAAATTTACCAAGTTATCTTAAACATATGTCACATATATCTGTAACAAATAACTGAAAATACTTTTGCTTTGGACTAAACTAAACCATTTTACCCGATGAAAGAAAAGAAGAGATGGATCTACACGATGAATCAATTCCATCATTAAAAGGAAGTAAAGTCTTCCGAAAAAGAAAAGCACTTCTTGATTTAGGTCATGAAGTTGTCGTCCAGACCAGCTGTAGGTTGACGAAAAATCTAGAAAAGTCATCACTAAAATCAGCAGGAAATCCACGGACCTCAGCATTAAACAGGGTCGCCAAGTGGTCAGATTTATCCTAACCATGAGAAGGATTTATCTTGTACACTGGGGGGCACCATGCAAATTAGTTGGATAAGACTAATGAATCAGATCCCCAGAAAGGATAATCTCCTTAAAAATTAAAAATCAGCTTTTAAGACTGGTATCACTCAATCCTTGAGATTGTCCTTAAAGATTGAGAATTACAAACTCATGGAATTCAATGATATCTAAACTCGAGCTTGAACGAGAAAATATTTTGATCAAAATTACAAACCGATTTGTTTTCTGAAAACCCTATTTTCAATGCGTTCATTACCATTGAACGTAAAATCCTAGGAATTCACCTGGAATTCATTAGGTCACCTGAACCAAATCGGGTGTCAACCGTAAGAACGGTGGTTGCATAGTGGTCAAAGACAGGACCTTGTGCCATACCGAAAAATCATAAGGGTGAGCTTTACTATTGCTCCTACCAAGGATAGTAATTGCGTCCGACACGTTATAGACCATAATTAAAAGCATGTCAGGGGACATTGCCTTAACAGTTGCTTGTTCAACGCTTTCCTTTACAACCGGACGGTAGTTTACCGAAAGGTAATATACGGGACAAGTGAACTGGACGTGTTGCTTTCCAAATACAAGGTTAGCAAGTGGGTGACACAAAACCATAAGTTTTGAGCTAAAATTTTCAAATCTGAAACCCACCAAACCCACAAAAATATTTTGCAAACACCGGTAAAGGGTTATTCCGGAAAACTTATCTAGGGTAAAAACTAGATTTAATTTTCAAAAGATCAAATGTTTTCATAAAGATCCAATTTCCTTAATGGATCTAAATTTTTATAGTCATGTGGGACTGTAAACCATATCGTTACTACCATTGTTTATACCGCCGTATAGAAATCACTGATGTACAAAATGTGAAGAATAAAGAAGTGATTCTAGTATTTCAAGACGATATTGCTTGAGGACAAGCAACGCTCAAGTGTGGGAATATTTGATAATGCTAAAAACGAACATATATTTCATAGCATTATTCCTCAAGAAAGACAAGCTTTTAGTTGCAATTGTTCTATTTACAAGTAATATTCGTTTAAATAATAAAAGGTGAAGACAAAAGACAGATTCGACGAATTGAAGACGCAAACGACCAAAAAGCTCAAAAGTACAAAAGACAATCAAAGAGGTTCCAATTATTGATAAGAAACGTCTCGAAATTACAAGAGTACAAGATTCAAAACGCAAAGTACAAAATATAAAATTGTACGCAAGGACGTTCAAAAATCCGGAACCGGGACCAGAGTCAACTCTCAACGCTCGACGCAACGGACTAAAAATTACAAGTTAACTATGTATATAAATATAATATAATATATAATTAATTATATTAATTATATATATATTATATTTATAAATAAAAACCGTCGGCAGAGAAAGACTCCAAAGTTGTGAGCTGTAATTTCAATCTCCGCGACTCGCGGAGTTTGAAGGCAAAAATGCCGCGAGTCGCGGAGCCCCAAATTCAGAAACCCCCTATAAAGCTCGCGCATTCTGATCGTAAAAAATAATCTTTTCCTTCTTCTCTTATAATACTACGTAAAAATTTATATTTATATTTTAATTTTAATTTTAATTTTAATTATAATTCTAATAATAAGGGTATGTTAGCGAATGTTGTAAGGGTGTAAGTCGAAATTATGTCCGTGTAACGCTACGCTATTATCATTGTAAGTTATGTTCAACCTTTTTACATTAATGTCTCGTAGCTAAGTTATTATTATGCTTATTTAAAACGAAGTAATCATGATGTTGGGCTAATTACTAAAATTGGGTAATTGGGCTTTGTACCATAATTGGGGTTTGAACAAAAGAACGACACTTGTGGAAATTAGACTATGGGCTATTAATGGGCTTTATATTTGTTTAACTAAATGATAGTTTGTTAATGTTAATATAAAGATTTACAATTGGGCGTCCCTATAAATTACCATATACACTCAATCGGACACGATGGGCGGGGTATTTATATGTACGAATAATCGTTCATTTAACCGGACACGAGAATGGATTAATAGCCACTAGAATAATTAAAACAGGGGTGAAATTATGTACAAGGACACTTGGTATAATTGATAACAAAATATTAAAACCTTGGGTTACACTCAGTCGACATCCTGGTGTAATTATTAAACAAAGTATTAAAATCTTGTTACAGTTTAAGTCCCCAATTAGTTGGAATATTTAACTTCGGGTATAAGAATAATTTGATGAGGACACTCGCACTTTATATTTATGACTGATGGACTGTTATGGACAAAAACCAAACGAACATATTAAATAATTCAGGACAAAGGACAATTAACCCATGGGCATAAAATTAAAATCAACACGTCAAACATCATGATTACGGAAGTTTAAATAAGCATAATTCTTTTATTTCATATTTAATTTCCTTTATTTTATATTTAATTGCACTTCTAATTATCGCATTTTTATTGTTATTGTATTTAATTGCACTTTCAATTATCGTACTTTTTAATTATCGCAAGTTTATTTCATCGCACTTTTATTATTCGCAATTTCATTTTCGTTATTTACTTTATGCTTTAATTTAAGTCTTGTATTTATTTTTAATATTTTACATTTGGTTTTAACTGCGACTAAAGTTTTAAAATCGACAAACCGGTCATTAAACGATAAAAAACCCCCCTTTATAATAATAATATTACTTATATATATATATTTGTATTTTTATAAAAGTAAACTAATATAGCGTTAAGCTTTGTTTAAAAAGATTCCCTGTGGAACGAACCGGACTTACTAAAAACTACACTACTGTACGATTAGGTACACTGCCTATAAGTGTTGTAGCAAGGTTTAAGTATATTCATTCTATAAATAAATAAATATCTTGTGTAAAATTGTATCGTATTTAATAGTATTTCCTGCTAAAATTAATAACTATTTTTTATACCACTCCGCTACTACATCACTAGGTTGCAACACCTACTGGTAGTTTATTACTAGAGAGTGATGGTAACCTTGGTGAATCAGTTGATGATAATGTTCATGAGAATGAACTCCCTGAGGGTAATCTTTTTAATTAAACTACTTCTGAAAGTGTAAATGATCCAGTTAATCAAAGAAAATCTGAAAGGGTGTCTGTGTTACTTAGGAAGTTTGATGATTATATTATTGAAGGTAAAGTTAAGTATGGTTTAGAAAGAGTTGTTAACTTGTCTAAACTAAGACATGATAATTATGTGTTTGCTTTTGTGTTAAATAAGTCTATTGAACCTAAAAATTATCAACAAGGTGTTACTGACCCTAATTGGGTAACAGCCATGAATGATGAAATGGAGGCTTTATATAGAAATAATACATGGATATTAACTGATTTACCTGAGGGTAGAAAGCCCATTTGCTGCAGATGGATATATAAGATTAAATATAAGTCTAGTGGTGAGATAGAAAGATATAAAGCAAGACTTGTTGCTAAGGGTTATAGTCAAAGGGAGGGAATTGACTATGAGGAAACCTGCTCTCCTGTTGCTAAAATGGTTATTGTAAGATGCTTGCTTACTTTTGCTATTCAGAATAATTGGAATTTGTATCAACTTGACATTAATAATGCTTTTTTATATGGAGATTTGTCTGAAGATGTATATATGGAGTTACCTCAAGGTTATTTTTCTCATACTGAGACTAGAGTATGTAAAATTGTAAAATCTTTATATGGTCTTAAACAAGTACCTAGACAATGGAATGAAAAGCTAACTTTAGTTTTAAAAGAAAATGGTTTTGTTCAAAGTCTAAATGATTATTCATTATTTGTTAAGTGTTCTGATTCAATTCTTTGTTTCTTGCTTTGCTGGTTTATGTTGATGATATTATTATTACTGGTAATAATGAGTCTGAAATTTCTAAGTTTAAATCTTTTTTAAAATCTAAATTTCTTATTAAGGACTTAGGAGAATTAAAATATTTTCTTGGTATTGAAGTTCTTAAGTCTGAAGATGGTTTATGTTTAAGTCAGAGGAAATATTGTATTGAGTTGCTTGATGAATTTGGTTTGACTGGATGTAAACCTGTTGGAGCACCTTTAGAAACAAATGTTACCATTGTATCTGAACCTACGGATAATGATCCTCCATTGATAAATATTACTAAATATCAACAACTAATTGGTAAATTGATATATTTGACTATGACCAGACCTGATATTGTCTTTTCTGTACAATGTTTTAGTCAGTTTATGCATTTTCCTCTACAATCTCATTTAAACATTTCTTTAAGGTTACTAAGATACTTGAAAGGATCTCCTGGTAAAGGTGTTTTGTTAAAAAAGGCTGACAATATCTCTTTAACAGCATTTGTAGATGCAGATTGGGGTAAGTGTTTAACTACTAGAAAATCTGTAACAGGTTATGCTATTTTCTTTTGTGGTTCCCTTGTTTCCTGGAAAAGCAAAAAATAGGCTGCTGTATCCAGATCTTCTACAGAATCTGAATACAGAGCCTTAGCTTCTGTCACTTGTGAAATTTTGTGGATTCTTAAAGTTTTAAAAGATCTTAATTATACAAATCTTTTACCTGTTCCTGTTCATTGTAATAACAGATCTGCAATTTTACTTGCAGCTAACCCTGTTTTCCATGAAAGATCAAAACATTTTGAAATTGACTTACATCTTGTAAGGAATAAATGTACTTCTGGTGTTATTGATATTGTTCAAATTGATTCTGAAAATCAAACTGCAGACATATTTACAAAAGGGTTGGGAATTAATCAACATAATTTTCTTTGTGAAAAACTTTTTCTTGTTAATATGTTTCATGCCTAGATTAAGGGGGAATTTTAAAATGATAATCTAGCATGAAACATATCTTGCTTCTTTTAGTTATTGTGTTGGTGTTTTGTAGGTAAATTCACAATTGTAGCTGTGATTGCTTGCGTTCCTTTATTCTTAAAAGAAAGTTGAAAGTGGGCTTATTTTAGCTTGGAGCACAAGGTGTAAGATGGAGCCCAAATGTACCAGCCCAAGATCATGTTCCAGCCCAAGACTAAATTATCTAAATACCTAATTTATTTATCAGTTTTATCATTCTCATTATTCTGCTCTCTCTCATATTATTCGATCAAGGGTTTTCTCACATTCATCTTGTTCACTTTTTCAATTTCGGCTGTAATCTTAGATTGAACATATTGTTCAATCTTGTTAGGTTGTGAGTATTGAAGGATTGTGTATTGTTTTCAGATTGAGAGATTGCTGAGAATCATTGTGTTCAGATTGTTTGATTGTACAATCTGATGTTAGTTTGATATTTTTCTGTTGAATCTTTAAGTTCTTACAAAGTTGTATCAATGAAAACACAATTAAAACTCAATCCATTCATATAATTTTCATCAAATATTATATAACACGAACATAAATATTTATAGTCAAAGTTGACAAATAAAGACTGTCAAAAGTCAAAGTGGACATTTCTGGTGGGACGGAGGTAGTATATCTTTTTTGAACGGCTTGACAGACATCGAATGCTCTCATTTGCACCCACGCACACTAGGTAGATAACCCCGAGGATAGAACCCGGGTTGCTTGGCAAACAAAAAATAAAATTACTTTCTATCCGACATTGCGTTCAAACTCCATCAGACTCCTAACTGCGTTAAAAAAAATTAATAAGTAAAATCAAGTTACTCTCTATAACAATTATTCCCTACGATATTTCATTCGTTGAAACCATCTATAAGCATTTATTTTTCTATGGCACCAATAAGACAACCTTTCATGGAGATTATTGGTTGTATGTGCCTCTACTTCGCTAACGGATGACGAATGATCAGTTTTAGCAAAATAATACTCCGTATTATTCTAGGAATATGAAATATGAATAAAACTCCAATTTGTCTAGCATGATTCTCTAACAGTAACGTTTGGTATATTATCAATTACGGAGTATCAATTATTAAAATAATAAAATAATAATAATTTGGTTGTATATAGCATTGTAATAAATAATTGGGCCTTGCTTTTGATATACTCGGTTAGTCGGTTTAAATTTCTAATTCTAAACTTAAAAGTACATTTTATTAAATACGGAGTATAATTTTTGTAGAGTGGCAAAGTGGAGGTCTTTATTCAAATGGGTTGGGGTCAATATTTTGGTAGTTTCAAAATTTCTACCTATTTAATTATATACTACTAGATCATATAGTTTTTTCGATGGTATCATATGACACCCCCAATCAACATGTGGCTCCGCCACTGTTTATTAAAATACTCCCTAGTAAGGCACTTGGAAAGCCCGAAAATGAATACAATGCAAATTCGATGGCTATTATATCTGCTTTTTTAGCCAATCGATCCAAGATACATTCGATTTACCCCTATTGCGAATCCAATTAAAAGAAAAATTACATATTGAATCAAAATCAAACTCTTTTTGAGCTCTTAAGGTTTAAACATTGCCAAATTACGTGTCTTCCAATTGTGCCATAGGCGACAAGAAACGATCACGTAAACGATAGTTTTAGAGCCCGATAGTACCTACCAATTTGCATGCCACGAACGCCATTCTTCCCAATTGTTAAAAGCTGGAAACTGAACTTGCAACCAATTAAGTAGCAGATTTACACCAAATATCTTGAGCAAACCGACACCTAAACAAGACATGGTCTCTGCTTTTGACTTGATGATTACGTAGCACACACCCAATCATTTCCAAGTCCATACCCCTCGAGTAAAAGGTTTAATCTAGTCAGTAGTCTATTATAAGACACACGCCATATAAAAACGTTGACCTTTCTTGGTAAAGTTCGACACCAAATCGTTGGAACATTTGAGTTTTGTAAAATTCTCGTATATAGCTTCAAGTGTAGCTGATCAAGAAGTCACCATCACTGGCAAATTACCAACCAATCTTATCCGCATCATCCGAAAGGGAAATCGAGCCGATGTCATTTAGTAAAAGTACGCAGACCATCTTCATTCCCCTGTATTAACTATTGGTCTATTCCAATCCCAAATCTAATCCCCATTGATGATACGATCCGACAACAAACAATCACCATTAGCATCATTGTGAAATGAAATGTTATGACTAGCAGACTTGGCCCAAAGATAATTCGATTTTTTTTTTAAAATGATTTTTTTAAGAGTAATTACAGAAATAGTTTTTCAAATGAAATAATTACAGAAATAGAAAAACCGAACATTGAATCGCAGGTTTGTATATTTTGGGGCCAAACCGGCCTTTGAAACATCAGGTTGGCCACGTGTTCAATTCTCAGTCAAACCGGCAAATGAAACACCGGTTTGACTATATGACCGAAATAGTTTTCGCACCAACCACCTCTTCATTTATTCCCTAACCCGTGACATAAATGCTGCGAACTAAATTTTGCCACGTGTACAAACCGGCAATTGAAACGCCGGTTTGAATCTTTATGTAATCCGACCTCTGCTACATCGTTTTGCATCACTCCACCAATCTCATTCAATATTTTTTAACACACACACACACGAATCACATACGAATTTGAAATGGATCCCATCCAACCTCGAGCAACTCCGCTCGACGAACCACTATTATTTTTGCAATCTCAAGGAACTCACCGAGCGTACAAGGTTTTTATGGGTGCTTTTCAAGATCCTGGTGTTCCTGATAGATCCGAAAAAGTTAAACCAAGACGATCAGATCGGGGTTTATGACATCATATGGAAGGTCTGGTAGTTGCAGACGAGTTTATAGACCCACGGGTATACCGTTATATTCAACAAACGGGTTTAGGGAAGGTTTTTAAAATAGGATACCAAATATTGGATCACGCTCTTATTTCAGTGCTGGTTGAACGGTGGCGGCCGGAGATACATACCTTCCACTTCCCTATTGGTAAAATGTTTTAACCAAATAATCTGTATTTAATTTAATTAGTATTTTAATTGATTAAATGTAAAAATATATATAATTTGTATTTAAATTAATTTATATATATATAATTCATATATAAATTTATAATTTGTGTTTAATATATATAATTTGTATTTCTATTATCTATATTCGTATATATGTTTTGCTATATATATTATTTAATTCGTATATATACGAGTATATATATATTATATACGTATATATACATATATATTTGTATATATATTATTTATATTCGTATATATGTTTTGCGTAGGAGAAGCAACGATAACGTTGCAAGATGTTCAAATTTTATGGTGTTAACCCATAAATGGAGATGTTGTGTCGGGTGTATGGAACAACATGACGCCGGATCAATGGTCTGATTTTGATGGCCAATATTTAGGGATTGATGTTCCTCCTATTAAAATAAAATCAGAACACATCTTAATATCTGCTTTATGCGCGGAGTTGAATGAGCCCGTTGGTGAGACTGATAGATCTCACCAACAACGGGCTAGAGTTTATTTGTTAGCTGCTTTGTCTTCCTTTCTATTCCCTGATGGTAATTCGACTAGTTCTCCGTTAAACTATGTGCGTCACCTCATCAACTTTGAACGTTTGAGTTGGGGAAGTACGGTGCTCGCACATGTATATAGAAATTTTTGTTGTACAGCTGAAAAGACAGATCAATCAGGCATAAATGGTGCGATGCTTTTAGTGCAACATTGGTTGTATGAAAGAATTCCAAGTCTTGTGCCACGTCTTTTGCATGATATAGTCTTGACATCCAATGCTCCTTTGGATGGACCGTATGGTGTGAGGTAATTATTTGTACTTTGTATACTTCTAGTTACTTCTAGTTCTTTTGATTATTTGTAACTATATAAGTTACTTTCATTAATGTAGGTGGTATGGTCGCCGGAGCTTCGAACTTACACCCACACATGTATTGAGTACGTGTCGCTCAGCATTTTCAGCGATACTCTCAAATGAGGTTTATAACGAGGATATATAAATCTACATATAAAGTTTATAAATTATATGTAGATATTAAAATAAACTAATATCTTATTATGTTGTTGAAGTTTCTTTGGCTTTCGTATCGAACAATTATCAACCGTCTACCCGCTGAGTGTAGAGATGATGTTAACTTGTAGACATACCGTGGCGCTATTCTATTTTGGGCTACGATTGAGATGCATCTACCAGATAGGGTATGCCGACAGTTCAGATGGACTCAGGATATTCCGCCGTCAGACTTGTTGTGTACACCGCAAAAGCATCATGCCATACACCGCACAACCCTACGTTCAAGAGCAAACACAGATATAAGGCTAATGAACCTACAAGTTGAATACATAGGCCAGTGGTATGAACAAGCTCAGAGGGGCTATATGCCTATGGCGGGGGTGGGCACGGGAACGACTGCTCGTTACTTTCCATGGTACTACGCGCATACAATTGTTACTATACGTGATATTTGGAGACCACAACCCGCCAACCAATATCATGATTGGGCAACCGAAGAGAATCCTTATGTAAGTAAAATAATTATTTTTGCTCTTGAATTAGTTTTAATATTTGTATGAAATGAATTAGTTTTAATATTTGTTTACATTTACCTATTGTGCAGGAGGAGAGTTTAGCAAGGATAAGCGCGATGGCTACATCTCAAATGCAATCGAACAATCAACCAAACCTGCAGGATTTTGTTGATTTTTTGCTTCATTTGATGGGCGTCACGTATCAAACTCAGCATGATCCGGGGTTCCAGTTCTATGGAACACAAAACTATCAATGGACGGATTATGGTTTCCTTCAATATACAAATCAGGGTCAATCATCCAGTACCACCCCGAACCAGAACATGTCTATAGAGGATTGTGGTTATTTACTACCCCTCATCAAACACCAAGGAACTCTGCATTTGATATGGGAAGTCCATCAACCCTAGGGTACTCTGCGTTTGAGTTGGGATCTCAACGAATTCAATCACATGTTTGGCGAAACTGTCCCTTGGTATTCCCGGATTTTGGAGGTACATCACAAGTTGATCAGAATGTACATGATGCAGCGGATCTAGGAGATGATGAGCCCGACCCACAATCATAGTAACTTCAGAGGAGTGACCGAGTTTCAAATTGTCACAATCCTACTTTTTCCGTTATCTTTTACCGTTTATTATTTAACGTTCGTTAATTATTATTCGTGCCATGTCATTTCTATGACCTATACTATTATTTTGGTAATAATATATTAATTATTATGTGTTATATGAATAATTATATTCGTATTTAAAATTGTACGTTTCTACGTGTCGTGGATTTCTATTCGAATCATTTCGGTTTTCAAACCAACGGTTAGACTTTTTAAGATTTTCGAATCCCAATTATTTTAAATATGATATTTTTATGTCATATGTTTATATATAGTGTTTATATATTGTAAGTAACTAGATGGGGTGAATAGTTACTTAGTGGTTTCTTAAAACGTTTTCGAAATCTTTAACAATCAAAACATAAGTTTTAAGCGTTTATGTTTGTTAATGCAAGTATGTAAAGAATGTAATTGCACAAACACAAGGATTTATAGTGGTTCGAGTGGATGTTAACTAATCCACCTTAATCCACTCCCCAATTCTACGAATTGAGATTTTTCTTCACTATGATACCCCAAACCCGGTGGAGTGTCCGGATACAACACTAGCTCCTCGATAAGCCGCTACTTATGAAACCTTACGTCCCTTTGAAGAATTCACAAACACCAAATGCTCTTACCACAAGATCCCAATGCTCTAGCCTAGTGAAATCACAACTACCTTCTAGATCCCTTTAAGAAGGTATCTTACAAGTAAACTTATAGCTAAGCTTACAATCACTCATAGTTCTTCAATAGGTCACACCAACTTAATTCCCAATGGAATTGATAAACTTCATAGACCCCTTTAAAGAAGTTTAATCATTAAGTAAGATGGTGTTTCCTATCATAAGAACTATCTAACTTCCTTGACCCCCTAAGGAAGTGTCTTACAAAGTAAACTTAAAGATACAAATGATAAGTACAAAGTTTACATTTCAGTTCTACTTAGTGTAAGTAGAATATCTCTTTCTCTCTTATAATCTCTACATTGATATGTGCTTGAGGCTTGGGAGATCAGAAGATATGACTTTGAAAGAATGTTGGAAAGAGATGGTCTTCAAGTTTGGCAAAGTTTGGCATTTATAGGAAAGAAAAAATTCTCTCAGATGGTACACGGCTGCCTCCACGGTCAGCCGTGCTTCGACCTTGCTCCTACTGGACAGCTTTTCAATATATCCATTTGAGCTCCTTTTTCTTTGAATTTTTGGCTTCTTTACCCAATATAAAGCTTTCAAAAGATGCTTAATACACCTAAAAGTTAACTCCATTACCCCTTTAATCTTGGACATATGCATGGAGGTTGACATGTGCTACCTAAAGAGAAAAGTCCAATGTCCTTGACCATTGTCATTGATTTCCTAATAAGGTAAATGCAGATTTTTGTCCCTTGACAAACCACTAGCATCCAAACTTCATTACCCACATCTTTAAACCCTTGTCTTCATCTTTAATGGAAGTATCTTGTTCTTTAGAACCTTGTTACATCTTAAGTGAACTAGTTTGAATCTAGTTAGAACTTAATGATCCTTGTTACAACCTTGACTAGCTTGAACTAATTACATTTACATACATACAATGGTACTTAAAACTAATGGGAGAGCACCTCTTTAATTGGGACTTTAATGACCATTATTATTATGTTTAAATGACACTATGTAATAAGATAAAAAGATATAACACTTGTGTGTTTAATCTTATTTCAAGTTAAATCATTATTAAGGTGTCATTAGGTGTGATTAAACAAGATTAACGTCTTTTGGTTCAAAACTCTTTTGAAATCAAAGAAGGCAACTATTATAAGTACGTTTAAAAAGGTTTTGTAAATTATAGATGCCTCAAAGTGGTCTAACTTAAAGTGGATGAATTTGGTTACAGAGAAAACTGCGGTCTATCCACGATCGGCCGTGAGGTTGACCGTAGATCAACAGTTTTGTAAAATGGTGCAGCCGTTGGAACAGGACATCTACAGTCAGACCCACGGTCGACCGTGGTGCAGCCGCATATCAGTTTTTACCAAATTAATCATTTATGTATTGGTCTTTTTCTAGAGATTGTGTAGGCTTGTGAACTTGTGTTATTCAATACATGGTTTAAGCACACAAGACTTGGTGTCATCATCAAAACAAAGTGGTTAACATTTGAATATTAATATTGGATCACTAACTAACATTCTCCCCCTTTTTGATGATGACAAACATATGTAATTGTGCTTAAGCATATAATACAACACATGTGTTAACATCACTTACCATACACTTTCTCCCCCTTTTGTCGAAGCAAAAAGGTTAGCTCCCCCTGGAACTAAGCGCGCCCTAGAGTAATGCTCCCCTTGAATCTTACATAGAGGTAGATGATATAGCTCCCCTTTGAAATGTGCAATATAAGACTCATAGAAAAGAGGATTAGTCCACACATAAGTCATAATATCAATTAAGGCGTGATATGAACTCAACGAGCTGGATAAACCTTCAATCAAGGGTTAGTGCACACACATAATTATATATAGCAAGCATAAGACTCATTGTGTGTCATTGATAACAAAGAGAGTGGAGTGAGAACTTTGACCAATATATGTGATCATTAGAGAGCATGTAAGATCAAAAGCGCATATGAACCACCACATATCAAGGTTAATTAATAGTATAGCATGAATGTGCGATATAACAGGTAGTGAGCAGAAGTCTTAGTGTATCATGCAACATTATCATTAAGTACCAACATTACCTCACTAGTTCTACCAATTTTAGGCATGTATAGAAGTAAGTAGGTTTAAGCAAGCATGTAGAACCGTATAGCATAACATGGTATACATACTGCACATAGCACAATGTGGAAACATAAGTGAGAGTAGCATGCAAAAGCTAATATACATGAGATCAATTGTCAAGCAAAAAATCATGCGTAACAATCATATTCATAAGTTTAGATGCTAGAGCATATATGAAAGAAGGTAGGTTCAAACAAGCATGTTAAAACACAAGAATAATATAGCATGGCAAACAAGTAAGAGTAGCACACGTAATCATATCATGCAACACTATAAATATTATCATAGTAGTTTCAAACAAGCATGTAAGGACACAAGCATGTCATACATATGCACATATCATAAGCATAGCATGTTAAGCATATTGCACATAATATAAGCATAGCATGTTAAAAACATATTGTAAGAATACAAGTAAGAGTAGCATGATGAAGCTAATATATGCATAACGATCTATTTTATATATAAGGTTAAAACATGCATGAGGCCCATCTATTTAACATTATGAGCATATTAGTTAAAGCATGTCAAGAAATGGTGATCAATAGGGCCGATATGATAATTCAAAACATTATACACATGATAAGTTATCATTTAAAAATCATTCACTAAGTTTCAGGTTGTTCAACTAAGAGCATATCTCTTTGTATACTTAGTGATAAACATATGTATAACCTAAGCATATATATCATGTTAATATTTCACTTATATGTAATGATCAAAGCTAAATTGGTGTTCAAATAATCACTTATTAGGTTGACTAGTCCAATTTTAGCAAGAGGATGCACACGTATATGAGTTTCGAAAGAAGTGGTACCTTAATCGAGGAAAGTTTGTTTCATCATTAAGCCTTGAGCACATGATCTTTCAATTGCTATAAACTCGACTTTGGTAGTAGAGAGAGAGCTACAAGTGTTTGTTCCTTTGAGAGCCAAGAGATTATGCATAAACCAACTAATGCACATACACCACTCTTCTAAATAGTAGCTATCCATCATTATCCGAATCTCCAAGGCACATGATGTTCATGATGCATAGAACCCTTTAGATTTCTATAAAGATCCTTTTAATGGCTCAAAAGTGTGACATATCGGGACTTTCCTTGGCATGGGTAATAAGCATAACAATTCATTGAAGTCTCGCATGTATTGTTAGAAATATATGCATGCATAGGATTCAAGAATAATATTCATCATAGTAATCACATGTCACATCAAAACAAGCAATCATGCATAGTAAGCTATATTAAAATTCATACTACAAGTGAGTAGCAATCATGCATAACAAGTAAGTAATCATGATAGTCAAATATAGGCACGTTCCATAGTATGAATATTGATGAGAAAATGCATAAACTAAATAACTATATCAAGTAGGTATTTGACTTGTAAATTACGATCAACATGATATATGTTAAATCACTACTTATTTAGTCATTTATTCAAATATAGCTCAAGATTGCACTTAAATGATATAGCGTAACAAGCAATCACATAACTCGTGGTAAGCTAGCTAATATCAAGGTATTATTTAGCACTCAACAAATATGATTTAAGAGAATTATCATCATGCAGAAATATGTTAACTTGACTACGTATAATGTTAACTAGTTAAAATTTTGGATGTATTATAGTTAACAATTTGGAGTGTTATATTGGATCATGAGTATAAAAACATTCATGCATAATTTTTCAACATGTTAATAAATCATAAGCATGTAAGCACATAAGCATGATGAAAAATATAAGGCATGTTAGATGTAGCAAATATTAAGCACAATGCCCTAATAAATAAGATTCAATTAGCAAGTTAATGAGCCTAAAGTGTGTAGTATAACAACTAACAAGGTGATTTTAACCAACATTGGTTCGAAAGAGATAACACAAGTTGTCAAGCATAAAGATTGTAGTGACCCAAACTTTTCCATGTTTTTATATATATTAAATTAAATTGTTATTTACATGATTAAGTGTTTCCAATATGTTAAGCAATCAAACTTGTTAAGACTTGATTAATTGAAATAGGTTTCATATAGACAATTGACCACCCAAGTTGACCGGTGATTCACGAACGTTAAAACTTGTAAAAACTATATGATGACATATATATGATTATATATATAGTTAACATGATATTATGATAAGTAAGTATCTCATTAGGTATTTTAACAATGAGTTATATACATAAAATTGAGTTTATTGAATTAAGAAACTCGAAACGATGTATATAACGATTATCGTTATAACAACGTCTTACTAAATACATATGAATCATATTAAGATATTGATACACTATGTTTAATCATGATAAATGATAAGTAAACATGTCATTAAGTGTATTAACAATGAACTACATATGTAAAAACAAGACTACTAACTTAATGATTTCAAAACGAGACATATATGTAACGATTGTCGTTGTAACGATATTTAATTGTATATATATCATATTAAGATATATTAATACATCATAATATCATGATAATGTAATAATTTAACATCTCATTTGATATAATAAAAAATGAGTTAACAACACTTAACATGATCGTTAACCTAAAGGCTTCAAAACAACACTTACATGTAACGACTAACGATGACTTAACGACTCAGTTAAAATGTATATACATGTAGTGTTTTAATATGTATTCATACACTTTTGAAAGACTTCAATACACTTATCAAAATACTTCTACTTAACAAAAATGCTTACAATTACATCCTCGTTCAGTTTCATCAACAACTCTACTCGTATGCACCCGTATTCGTACTCGTACAATACACAGCTTTTAGATGTATGTACTATTGGTATATACACTACAATGATCAGCTCTTAGCAGCCCATGTGAGTCACCTAACACATGTGGGAACCATCATTTGGCAACTAGCATGAAATATCTCATAAAATTACAAAAATATTAGTAATCATTCATGACTTATTTACAAGTAAACAAAATTACACATCCTTTATATCTAATCCATATACCAACGACCAAAAACACCTACAAACACTTTCATTCTTCAATTTTATTCATCTAATTGATCTCTCTCAAGTTCTATCTTCAAGTTCTAAGTGTTCATCATAAATTCTATAAGTTCTAGTTTCATAAAATCAATAATACTTTCAAGTTTGCTAGCTTACTTCCAATCTTGTAAAGTGATCATCCAACCTCAAGAAATCTTTCTTATTTACAGTAAGATATCTTTCTAATATAAGGTAATACTCATATCCAAACTTTGATTTAATTTCTATAACTTTAACAATCTTATTTCGAGTGGAAATCTTACTTGAACTTGTTTTTGTGTCATGATTTTGCTTCAAGAACTTTCAAGCCATCCAAGGATCCTTTGAAGCTAGATCTATTTTTCTCATTTCCAGTAGGTTTATCCATAAAACCTGAGGTAGTAATGATGTTCATAACATCATTCGATTCATATATATAAAACTACCTTATTCGAAGGTTTAACCTTGAAATCACTAGAACATAGTTTAGTTAATTCTAAACTTTTTCGCAAATAAAAGTTAATCTTTCTAACTTGACTTTTAAAATCAACTAAACACATGTTCTATATCTATATGATATGCTAACTTAATGATTTAAAACCAGAAAACATGAAAAACACCGTAAAACCGGACATACGCCGTCGTAGTAACACCGCCTGGAAATCTAAAAATTTTCAACAGTGTTTGAAGATCTTCTAGTTTGGTAGCTGTTCTCCCTGCATGTAGTCTGATCCACCAAAAGGTGCAAAACTATTCGATGACGCTATTATATCACGCATAGTTCTATTAAATGCCTCAAAACAATGCCGATGCATCATAGGCGCTTCATCCCATATATACACAAAATTAATAATACGATATATATTGAAAACGTTCAAAAACACATTAATAATGAGAAAAATGTCTTTTTTTTGACATCCTGACGACTTCGAATGTCAATAAAATTTCTGAGAGTCTTGATGTTAGGGTCGTTTTAGGGTGATCTTGAGAATTTCAACACAATCTGAAACCAAAAGTTAAGTCGACAATTATAAAGTAATTAATTACCTGTATTTATACATTGGTCAAGGTATGAAGCCATTGGAAATACTATAAAGTACATGGGGAATTACCGTAGGACCAGATCATGATATTGGTCAAGAGTATAAGACTCGAGGAAATACCGTTGCAACCGAAAATAGTTACTATTGTTTTCTTGACGGTTTTTCCGAATACTTTCAAATTCTAATCGCACCCGAGGACCAAGAAAAAACCACGTTCACGTGCCCTTATGGTACTTTTGCTTACAAACGCATGCCATTTGGACTTTGCAACGCCCCTGCACATAACCTGTGTATAAAAATCATTCATATGGTGAACATGTGGTAGCGACCGTGACAGTGACCGCAGATTGACTGCAATACATTCAAGGTTCATTAAATACACACCAATAGCAAATCAATACCACTAACTTACAAACAATATCCAAAAGCAATCAAACTTAACTTCTTCTTTAAAATTCTGAAGATATCTTCATAAATATTCTCATCCGATATTAATTATCTCTCCGCGCTATCTGTGATATATCATAAAAGGAAACTGTCTTAGTTTCTATATTCTGTAAACCTTCGAGTTCTCCTTACTAGCGAATTTTACAAACTAGTGGTAATGGACTTCTAGTTAGTAGGCTTAGAAATTTAATCTTGGGCTTGTAATTGTTGTTGGGCCGAGTTTTAATTGCTTTGGGCCGGATTGAGCTAACCACGAAGGAGACCAAGGACAAATACAAGGACCATACCATATATTCAAAGAATCCAGGTAATTCCGGATCCGTTGAAATCTGTCGGAGAGATTTAAACCAAGGAGCAACGAGGTTGTTGGTACGTCTACTGATAATATGGTGGGATATAAAAGGTTCCCCGGTAACGATGACGAAAGGTAAACTTATATGTCAAAGTTATAGTAAGACTTATTCGAATGAAGGTCGATGGTGACTTGTTGGAGCTGTGACAAAATTTGCAACGATGGACGCACGACTAGTGGTGGTTGACAAAACCTTCATCTTGCGTTGTGCGTCATGATTCATTAGGGAAGATCTCTTTTTAGACCCCAACGTGTTGTCATTCGGTGACGCTTCGACCGCGACCCCAGGTCAGGCGGGATTACCAGCTGAGTTTAAGTATATCAATAAGCCGAGGAAAAGAAACTTACAAGGATTCCCTTAGTAACGGCGAGCGAACCGGGAACATCCCAGCTTGGAAATCGGATAGTTTCACTGTCCGAATTGTAGTCTGGAGAAACGAAGAATCAAGAGTAAGAATGAGATTTGAAAAGAAAGCAACAGATTCGGACAGAGAGTAATTCAGATGAAATTACATTCCACATCTTCTTAAACTCAATACAATGCAATGACTATCTAGTTAGGACTACTTAGGTTTTATATATATATCCCTCCTCTATAGAACCTTCTAATTAAGCTTTATTGACTTTAACACTATTCTAATTAACAAAAATATGTGATTGATGCGAAGAAAGAAAAGAAAACAGTGGCCGATATTCCGGTAATATCAGAATTTCCCGAAGTGTTCCCAGATAAGTTACCAGGTCTGCCGCCGGTAAGGGAAGTTGAATATAAGATTGAGTTGGTTCCTGGTAATATTTGATTTTTTTCCTACTTATTGGCCGGAGGTCCACTCGGAAGCAATCTCTCTATCCGTTGAATAGAGAGCGGGAGTACCGATTTGGTGTTAGAGACGAATAGCAAGATTGATATGATTCGGGCACATTTGAAAAAGGCTCAAGATAGGAAAAAGGCATACGCCGACAAATGAAGGCAACCGGAAAGCCTTAAGGAAAACTTGCTCATAGCTCCGTTTTCTATTTATCTTGCGAAAATGAATGTAAAATCCTAGGAATTCACCTGAAATTCATTAGGTCACCTGAACCAAATCGGGTGTCAACCGTAAGAACGGTGGTTGCATAGCATGGTCAAAGACAGGACCTTGAACAAGCAACTGTTAAGGCAATGTCCCGTGACATGCTTTTAATTATGGTCAATATCGTGTCGGATGCAATTACTATCCTTTGTAGGAGCAATAGTAAAGATTACATTGGGGAGACTTTAAATTACGCCGTGTTTTCTTTAAAGCATTAAGTGCGGGGAACCCAAATGCAATTTTACGCTACGGGTTAAGAACCTATTTTGACCTAATCTAATGGCCCGCCTTCTATTGAATTCGCAATTCATACGATCCGACTCAAGCCTAACCTCATTAAAATTTCCACATAATACCCACGCCACATCAATGCCCGACATAATACTATCTAATGATTCAATTCAGCCTACACCACCCGTACAATGCTCAGTACAACCATACACATCCATACACAAATCATTCCAACCTACAAAATCAATCTGTAAATCAAATTCTTTTTCAGCATTCTCCACCCTCTTTTTAAGCTTGGGGTTTTCCTCTGCAGCCTTTTTGAGTTGAGCTTCAAGTCTTTGCGCTTTTCTTTGATGAGCATTAGCAACTTTAACCTGCTTTTTGTATTCATCAGAAATATCGTTAAAGCGCTCAATGTTGTCAATAGCTAAGCAAATTGAGTAATAACAATTGTGAAGTCTCTGCCTTTCTGCTTGAGGATAGGTGAAATTTTTACTCATACTTTTACCCGCCAATTATTAGCAACAAGAGTACGAAATACCGGTCTGTGAAAACTGTCGGCAGATATTATTGAATTATGACCTCTATATAATACATTTTACAAACATTACATTCATTTTTAAAAGACAACCTTTCATTACAACGAAAGTTGACATGCATGTATACCATTTCATAATATTCAACTTATAAATGACCTAATCTGTCATTTACTTCCTTCTTTGTTGGAAAAGGATAAACTCAATGTTCAAACTTCCTAGATTGGCACTGCAACCTGAGAATTGTTCTCAAGCATGAATGGAAGTTGAACAAAATTAGAACCCTTATCCGATCCTCCTGTTTGTGCAGCTCCTGCTGCTAAGCAAAATGCTTATCGTAAATTGTTCGATGAGTAGGAGAAGTAGGATGAAAGGGTGAAAAAGAATAAGTTGAATACTTTGTGGAAGGGAGCCAGGGGGTTGAAAACAAAAAAAAATAAAGCAGATAGAGATGGCCACTAATTAATTTAGGTTCGTGAATCCGAGGCCAACCTTGCACTTGTTCAATGATGTTATATATATTTTTACTACGAAATACAGTATGGTGAGTTTCATTTGCCTTTTTACCCTTTTTGCTGGCTAGGCAGGTCAAAAGGTTCAATCGTAGTAGAACCGGCAAACCATACAATGTGAGTAAGAAGCCAAGTGCTAGGTATGGCAGCAAATTAGTCAAGGGTACTAAATCTGAGTGTTCACCAAGACATGACGATCAACCATAAGCTAGGCGGGCATCGTCGCACAAACATGACTTTGATGAGCATGGCAACGCAATAAGGCTCACAACACTTGGTGAAATTACACCAAGTCATGAACTCGAAAATTCGACTTCAATTCATCGAATTAAGACTCGAAACTTTACAGAAAGCTTCACTAGGTGATTCCTGATAACTCTACATTAATAGATTTTGTGATTGATTCAAAATACCTTTTAAAATAACTTAATCATTTATTTATAATTTGATATAATATATTAATAATAATAATTTTATATTAAAGTTTATACACAATAAATATATATGTATAGTTTTAAGTAATATAATTTATATATAGTTTAATTAATATAGTTTAAATGATAAATCAGTTTCTTGCAGGTTTTTGTATTGAAAAAGGTATCAATATGCAATTCAGTTATGCATACGCTCCATAGATGAATGGTGTTGTTGAAAGAAAGAATAGGATTTTGATTGAGACTGCTAGAACTATGCTAGCTGATTCATCTTTACCTGTTCATTTTTGGGGTGAAGCTATTGCAAATGCTTGTTACACTATGAATCGGGTAACAGTTAATACCCTAAATCCTGGATAGTATCAAGATATGGCCCACACACTCGGTTCATGAGGTCCATGAACACAGCTGGTGCATTAGTTAATCCAAACATACGTAACTAAAATATATACATATAATACATATGCATATAGTTATATGTTATACACACTACAAGTAAACACCACCGAAGCCATCACTCTTTTTCATCATACCATGACCACCGGCCACCACATTCTTCCATGACTACCATCACCATTAACCCTCATGGAACTAAAATTTTTCAAACAAATGATTTTTACCGTAAACCGTTAACGAAAAATACTGTTTGGAAACGTAAAAGTGAAGTTAAGGGTGTCCAAAATTCTGAAGGTCCTTCTGAAAAAAAATAACGTGTATACCCTACCACTTTAGTAATTGGGTGTAATCTTTAATGTAAATGTCGGACAAAAGAAAAAGGGAGGACAACAAGTCAATTTAAAATCGAAAAATCGCATCATTGTCCTTTATATGCATGATCACCCTTCATGTTTATTGTAATATTAATACTGGTAATATTACTAATAATAATACCTAGTGATATTTCTTAATAACAAAAATGGTAATATTATTAGTCCTAGCATTTATGTTAACATAATAATAATAACAATAATTTAATGATAACAATAATAATAATAATATTAATAATAATGATATCAATAATAATAGAAATTAAATTTAAAATGTATATACCCTTTAAAAAGCTTATCCAAAAAGAGTTGCCCGAGACCGGGCTCGAACCCGAGACCGGGCTCGAACCCGAGACCCCTCGTTTACAAACTAACACCCTCAACCAATGATCCATTTTCTGTTTTTCTAGTTACATAGAATATCAATATATATAGAACAAAAGATTTCGTAGATTACGGAGGAATTTACGGAATATGTCAGGCAAAGTTTACAGTAACAGATACCATGATGTTAAGCAAAGATCCACGAACGCGCATACTCCACTAGTGCTCTTTCTATCAATCATTGATCCTCCGTGATCTGAATCCGCAAAGCACATAATATCAACCCCGGTAAATTTTGGATACCATAACCCTATATGGATCATTCCCTTTAAGTATCTAAAGATCCTTTTGACGGCCTCTACGTGCGATGTCTTTGGATTCTCTAGAAATCTTGCACATAAACACGCAGTCGAGCACCAATTGCAGCCCACCGACAATAACTACTGCAAACTGCAACGATAGTCCATTTTTGTCCGATCTTCTCGTTTTCACTCAAAATAAACAAAGGAAAACATTGTTGGGTTATAAACCCCATTTCTTATGAAATTGAGAGTTTTGTTGTATGTATTGTGTAAGTAAACCCGATTATTGTGGGTTTCGGGAATTATGATTACAAGTCCCTATTAGGAGGTCCACTTTGATTTAGGAAACTTTTCCTTTTTAACCATATTCGGAAAATGGTAAAGTGATTTTACAAAATCGACAAACCGGTCACTAAACGGTAAAACCCCCCTTTTTATAATAGTAGTAGTATTATCATAAAAAGGGGGGTTTTGCCGTTTAGTGACCGGAGGACACTTGAACCTAAGCAAAGGTTAGCATTATTATTACCCAAAATAACTTTACAATCCCTTTTCAAAATAGCAAATTTTATCACAGCTCCAAAAAGACAACTTCGACTTTTCATCCGGAGTAGCCTTATTATAACCTTGATATATACGTTGCTTAAATAGGCAAAACTCAACAAGGAAATAGCTTTGAGAACAAGAAAACACGTTTTTGGAAACTTCCCCGTCAGGCATAGCCGCGACGTGCCCATAAGGGGCGGCGCCGCGCCTCCACGGCAAAATCTGAAACAGAAACTTTCTTCAGATTGAACAGGATAAAATTATCGTTCTTATTATTTTTACTAAAATTATTATTTTTAATAGAAATATAATTGTTATTATAAACTATCATTTTATAATAATTAATATCATTTTTAGTAAATATAACACTTGTGTAGTTATATTTTACTAACACTCGTGTTATCCAGGATTTGATAACCAAGAAGGTGATGGGACTGGGTAGAAGAAGAGAGGATCTATACTACCTAGTGAATAAACCTCTTCATCAGATTACCAAGACCTCTTGGAGACTTAACACACATGCAAACACATCAAAATACATCAAAAAAAACTGCACAAACCTCCCCCATTTTGAAAAATAAAAATAAAATTGATGTGGAGTAAATATAGATAAAATGATACGGAGTAATATTTCTGTGTTTGTGTTATATGTTTCTTTGAACTCCTCCTATTTCTATAACTGTTTGGGTTTTTAGGCTGCACTTCACGTGGGTAAACACTTACCTGTTGTTTTTGAAAGCATATGCAAATTGTTTTAATTGAAAGTGGCTGAAACAATTAACTTTAGGATTTTAAAAAATTAGAATCCATCTGGATGAATACATTACATTTGGTTACATCGCGAGGTACTTGACCTCTATATGATACATTTTACAAACATTGTATTCGTTTTTAAAAGACAAACTTTCATTACATCACAACCACTATCGGAGTCCTGGATCTAAAAAAGATCGCTGTCAAATTAAACATCACAACCACCACCGGATTCTCCAGCCAAATAGTTTTATATCTCAGCTGCAGCAAGTCGCACCGCCACATTTGGCACCAGCTTTTAATGAACCAGTAAGAGTTCAAGAATTCATGAACAACTGGCTCGCGGTAATGCAAGGACAAAAATCTAGGCAAAGTCTCGAGCTAGCTCCTACAACTGAAAAGGTTGTACCACATATTGCAAATCATCTCTTCATAGTAGCACATGTGGTACACTTAACGTTGGGAAGTTACGATGGATCCTTGACCTTATTCTGAGTATCATAACAATCATCCTTCTATTCCAACTCCCACCGGAGGAATCTGTTTATATTTTCCTTTATATTTCAGGGCTTCATGATTTTGTTTTTCTTCTCGAATTTAAGGAAAGCGATCAAGACGTCTCAGATTTGTAGACTAGATCTCTAGAATAATCCTTTCCTCCCTATAAATAGAGACCTAGGCTAACCCATTCTATGTACCAAATCACAACAACAATTCTCTCCTAAATCTCTCTCCCCCTCTCTCTAAATTTCAGCCAAAAGCGAAAATTATCTTAAAGGTTTCAAATCAACATTTACATGTAACATAAACTTGATTAAAAAGAAGATTTACCAAAGATTTGAAGTAATTAGAGAACGGAATCGATAGATTAGGCACATACTCGGTAAATTAATCAGATTCGGTAACCTTGTGTTTATTACTGACCAGATTCCGAGGACGGAATCTCTTTAAGGAGGGTGGATTTGTAACAGACTGAAACCTGGACTAGATGTAATATGACTATTTTGCCCTTAGGTTATGAGTTAATATATATAATTGATATAGGTTCGTGAATCTGAGGCCAACCCTGCATTGTTCAGTTCCGTCGTATGAATATTTTTACTACAAAATATCGTATTGTGAGTTTCATTTGCTCCCTTTTTAAATGCTTTTGCGTCTAGACATGAGTACTGCCTATCATCCAGAAACTGATGGGCAGAGCGAAAGGACGATACAAACACTTGAAGACATGCTACGAGCATGTGTTATCGATTTCAGAAACAGTTGGGATCGACATCTACCGTTAGCAGAATTTTCCAGGTTCGTGAATCCGAGGCCAACCCTGCATTGTTCAGTGTCGTCGTATGAATATTTTTACTACAAAATATCGTATTGTGAGTTTCAATACTACCTTTTTATATATATTTTTGGGACTGAGAATACATGCGCTGATTTTATTAATGTTTTACGAAATAGACACAAGTGATCAAAAACTTCTTCTTGCAGCTTCCCATTTAGAAATGCATATTTAACATCCATCTGGAATACCCTAAAGTTCATCTTAGCAGCATATGCCAAGAATATTACGACAAAACTTACTTTTTATAAAACATAAGGTAAATAATATGATTGCATACTTGGTGGGCTTAGGCGCTTAGCTCTCTTGACTTTTTCAAAATCCACAACTGGACCATCTCTCAGAGAAGCCCATATGTACTTTGCTTTCTCACCCTTGTAGTCTATGTACTGAGTGATATGGGGAAGCTACTGAGTGTACTTGCCATCAAACAACAATGGAGGACGGGAATCTGATCCAATGATCAAAGTATCTGAGTAGACATCTTGAAAATGAGGTCGATTCGGTAAAGATTAGGTATCGTGTTGGCGTCGCCTGGAAGTCTCATACGCATTTGTGGCTTGCCACTGCTCATACTGACGATGCCTATCCTCATTACTCATTTCCACCTCATCTATACGCTGGAAAACATCGTAAGTTACACCGTGTTTTCTTTAAAGCGTTAAATGCGGGGAACCCAAATGCAATTTTACGCTACGGGTTAAGAACCTATTTTGACACAACATATCCTAACATAGTATTTCGTGAATTAGAACTATTGTCCCGTTGCTTACTGCCGTTTGTTGCAGCCATAATCAAACCGCCACCATCAGTACACAACAGGTTGAACAGCAACCCACACGAGTGGGGCAGTGAAATTTGCTCACTCGCGCGGTTGACAGAGCGGTTGACATCACTCGTGAACTCACACGCATGGTTTAGCATAACCTTGTTAGGTTAAGTGACTACAGTCTGATCACACGAGTGGTTCATAATGAATTTAATTATTATGCTAAGTCATTTGTTAAAAAAATTTTTAAAAATAAATGAAAATAATCTAAATAATTTTGAATTAAAAACGGGTATGGCCCCTAATTCACGCGAATCCTAAAGGTAGCTACCGGGTTTAACATCCCCACCCAGAATGTTCGCTAGATAGAAGAGCTAGTGGGCGTGGTGTTTAGTACTTCGAGTTTTATATATTATTACATACTGAAAGTTCTGTTTATTTTGGGGATATGTTTGATGTGCATACAACTTCTCCTTCCACAACGTCTTCAACACTTCGCGCAAATGATGTTCGTGTTCCTTCATACTCTTAGAATATATAAGTATGTCGTCAATGAACACAATTACCGACTTGTGTGCCGACCTCGAATGTCAAGACACTATCCAGGAGTCTTGATGTTAGGGTTGTTTTTGGGTGATCTCGAGAATTTCAGCACAATCTGAAAGCAAAGGTTATGCACCGCCAAATGTTACTCCATTTGGCGGCAAACTACCATAGGCGGTTTATCCCAAATATTTTTCGAAACGAGTCCTCGATAGCGTGTAATTTTGCCTTTTTCGATTTTGACCGTTTTGAATTTCATTCACATTATTCCTTTTGTGTATGCTTGACTTAACATGGTACATATTATTTTAAGGCCTATTATTTCACTCGCAATGTAATTATGTATAACGTGTTATCGATGTCTACTATGCATACCTCAATAGAAACAGTGATGCTCAAAGCTCAAACCAAGTTCAAGCCAGTTGATCCTCAAAAATGTGTTTTGCGACCTTGAATTATTAAAGAAACTAAACTATAGTAAATCGACCTTTTATTTTTTTGACGTTTTCCAACGCACTCTTTTTCTTTTTCATTTCGATGCTCTAGTTTTTAGGACATAGAATTTTCTATTTCTTCTCTAAAATTTCGTTATTTATGAAGAAATTTTAAATTTTTGAACTAAAAGTATTAGCGAAAAAGCCAAGTGTGGGGGATTTTACTATTCTTTTCGAATTATTATCATAAAATTTTGCAAAATTAAAATGATTTAAGACTAGGCTTAAAAGCTAAGGACCTTTCAACAGAAAGGAAACGAGTAGCTGCATATCCAGACTAAATAGTAACAAACAAGTGGGTTCGGATAACGGGTTGGGTCGTTACAAGTGGTATCAGAGCATGGTCTAAGAGATTTAGGTGACTTGAGATAGGCGCCTAGACTTAGACTTTTTGTATGTGCTATTATCCGGGACTTATCTTGAAAGGGCACCCTGCATATCGGCTGGAAATCCTCCTGTGCCTCAACGTACAACAGGGTCAAAGTCTATACTCACTAATGCATCCTAATGATTTATCAGTTTGACACACTAATGCAGACCTGGTTCGCTAACACCACCGCTCTGATGCCAACTGAAAGGACCCGTCCTAATCCATCTGGACGAAGTCCATATCGATATCAAGGGTATAAGTCCTTCATATTGTACACACAAAATTCTCATGGAAGATCCTTCGAAGATTGCTTGAAGATCACTTGAAGATCTTGAAGATGATGGTGGTGATTTTCGGTTTCTTGGCCGAAAATAAGAGAGAGGGATAGATTTTTGAGAGAGATGGTGATATTGATTTGGTAATAGTAGTAACATATGGTGGAAAACAGAAAAGAAAA
Organism: Rutidosis leptorrhynchoides; assembly: GCF_046630445.1. Lineage (NCBI taxonomy): Eukaryota > Viridiplantae > Streptophyta > Magnoliopsida > Asterales > Asteraceae > Rutidosis > Rutidosis leptorrhynchoides. Next base: position 76,672,658 of record NC_092340.1, on the reverse strand, counting down.
AGAACAAATATATATATATATATATATATATATATATATATATATATATATATATATATATATATATATATATATGTAAACGAGGGTTATTGGTTCACGAAGAGAGGGAGAGTAAGAGAGAGGGAGAAATATGGTTGGCTGTGTGGTTTTCGGACAGCAGGATCCAACAAGAAGAAAGACATGAATAATTATGGTGGTTCTTGATGGTGGCGATGGTGTCTCGTTTTAACATTAAGAAGTGGATTTGTCCGTAAAGGTTTAGAGTCAGGAGCAAGATATTCGTTAATGACTTTAGTAGATACTAAATCCAAATGATATTGGTAATAATAAAGATTAGTGGCACTTTTTCTTCAATTCTTTAATCTTCGTACTTCGTCTTCACATTTATTTATTTAAACAATTACAACTAAAAATAAGGATATATTATGAAATGGTATGCATGCCGTCAACTTTCGATGAAATGAAAGTTTGTCTTTTTAAAAACGAATGCAATGTTTGTAAAATGTATCATATAGAGGTCAAGTACCTCACGATGTAACCAAATGTTAAAAAGGTGATCTTCAACTCAGACCACCTAGAAAATCAAATCTCAAACTACCCTCACCTAAACCGAAGTCAGCAGCTGCAAACCTCGTTCCACAAACTCCCATAACCAAAAACACCCTCCCTCAATGCCATAAACCAACAACAAATCATCTCGATGGGCAGCCCAAGAACCACATGGTCGACCAATAAATTCAACCCCAAACTTGATGAGTATTAGGTTAATCCTAAAGTCCATTCCAACTATTGCATCAAGCTTCCCAAATTGATGGGTGTTAGGTTAGTCTTAAGGTTCATTTCAACCAATTCTTATTGTACTACCGTGAAAAATTCTACCAATCTTCTCAAATAACATCTGCTTGTGCGTAGGTCCAAGGTGTTTAATGGTAAGATGGTGGTCATGAAGTGTCGATTGTGATAGTGATTGTTTGGAATAGTAGTAGTATACTTGCTCGTTTGTCTTAAGGTTTTGCTGGAAAAATAGTAACTTAGACGTTCATGGAAGAGTGTGTGTGTTTTGAGAGAGAATTGGGAAGAAAATTGGAAGTGAAATGGAGTAGGTGGTGAGTGGTGAAGGTGAGTGGGTTTAAAAGGAGTTCTTGTTTTTGTTTCCTTGCTCATAAGTCATGCTAGTTGTCTAGGACTTTCAAACAAAGTAAAATCGATCTATATCAGCCCTTAAATGTATTGAAAAAAAATATAACTGAACACAGCTATATGCTGTTCGCGATGTAAAGAAAAAAAATTTGATTGTGAGTCTTTTATGGCTTATGTTATTGAGGCTAAGATAGAGAAGAGATCGGTTACTGATATTCCAGTAGTTTCAGAATTTTCTGAGGTATTTCCTGACGAATTACTGGGATGTTGAAAATATATAGGCAAGATGGAAAAACATGAAATGTTGAGATGATCGAATAAGTTATGATGTTAGTTTAGCTTAAAAATCAAGTCTCGGGTAAACAACTATAATGTTTACGGAGTAATCAATGTAGAACACTGTGTCTTAAATCTATAACAAAAGCAAATAAAATATTTAAATGTACGAAATCTTACAGTTAATAACTGTCAAGATAGTAAAAATATCAACCTCAGTGAACCGAGAACTAAGCATCATCATAAGGTTGTCAATATGCTAAATAAAACATGCCACCAACAATTAAGGTTGCCACGTACGTTAAATCCCTCTTATGAACATTCAAAACCTGCTAATACTTTTCGGTTTGATGATACTGCTACTGTTTTCCAGTCAACAAAACCATCACCAAACTATCACCTCTCAGTCTTTCTGTTTCTGCTGTTACGTCCATGTAGCTGCTATTGTTCCTGTTAGGATCCAACGATGAATATGAGTACACTCATTTGGAGCCTCACATGTAGACGTGTTGCAGAACACGTCTAAAAACCTTTTTCCACACGTCTAAAAGAGCCGGAATGTAGTAGTGTTTTTTTTTTCTTTTTTTTTTGTACAAAGAAATATTAACCTAAACTGTCATTTATAGTTGGATATTATGAAATAGTATACATGCCTGTTAACTTTCGATGAAATGAAAGTTTGTCTTTTAAAAACGAATGCAATGTTTGTATTTAGAGGTCAAATGCCTCGCAATGTAATCATATATTATTGTATTCGTCATTATGGATTAAGACAATCAACTAGATTTAAAAAAACAAAAAACATAGATCTAGAACAAGAAAAAAAGCAGAAATCTAAACAAAAATATGGATCTAAACATGGATCTAAACAAAAACATAGTTTTAATTAAAAACCAGTAGCTATTTCCGGCGTCACCGTCTCCGATGGTCGTCAGTAATTTTTAAATTTTATTTAACATGAGTATCTTTATGCTACCACTTGCCTTTGTTTGTTTTTCTATAGTTCAATTTGAAACAAAATATATATAAAGTAGAATACATGTAACATTATTCAACCATTATCTCGGAGGTTCAATACTTATTAAAATTCATTGCTTATCAAGTCGAAATTATTAAATCATGTAAATAGTATAATCAGATCTCCGGGCAATTATTTGTGTCGTTCTTTGAACATTGCATTGTGCAGTCCTTAGTGCACACCCATCATATTACAATGGTAAATTGTAGTATTTTAATTCCTATTTAAAACTCCATATGCTGCTAATTCCTTTAATAGCTGCAAGTATTTCTGCATAGAAGGATCATGTCTGAGACATGTATACAATGGGTCATGATACGTATTAATTAATTCGAATGTTATATATAATAATAATAATAATAATAATAATAATAATAATAATGATAATAATAATAATAATAAATATAAATAAATAATATACGGAGTAATGTGAGATAGAGAGATTGAACGAGAAATATGGCCTGATCGCCATGAGCCGAGGAGCTAACATTCCCCGCTTCTGAAACCGAATAATACCCTTCCATGGCAAAACTTTAAGCATCACCATGTCACCTTCTTGAAACTCAATCGCCCGCGAGAAAGAGTCGGTTGCCGTTTCGAAGACCAAGAAATAAGATTATCCCCCTAAGTAGACGCAATATCCGGATGTTGAGCGACGAGTATCAGGACATCCAGTCCAATCCGCGTCAGTGTATGAAACCAACGATTGCGAATTAGACTTACGAATGTGCAATCCAAGATGAGATGTACCTTGTAGATAGTGAATGATACGTTTCAAAGCAAGTACATGAAAAACGGATTGAGCAAAACATAAAAGAAACTGTGGACAAATCACAAGGACTAAACCTGCTCGAAAACCTTTGGTGCTCGAGAACCTTATAGTGCTCGAGAACCTTATATTGCTCGAAAACCTGGTCTGTTGTGTGAATGTTTCTGTTGGATGTGAAATTTTGTTTCAATACTTAGATATATTATTAACTTGGGATATTTTGTGATGTTTCTCAGGTGATAAAGTGGAAGTGAAGACTCAGTAATATAAGACCACTGAGTTTTGCTGGTACCGGTGAGTGGGACTATCTTTATGTGTATGATTATATATATATATATATATATATATATATATATATATATATATATATATATATATATATATATATATATATATATATATATATATATATATATATATATATATGCGTTTATTGTTTAAAAAGAATAACTGCAGCTGCAGTTGTTGTAACAGTGATCCAGAATATAAATTAAATGGTAGTTTGAAGCTAGTTCGTGCAGGAATAAACAAGTTACAGCAACCAGGAGCAGTTTTTGGGTGTTCTTGCTTCGATCAGAAAAGAAAACAGAAACAGGATGCAACGGCGATGTGTCGATGTGCAAAGACACCACTCAAAGTAATATGACGGGTGAAGTGTCGATGTGTTGCTGAGAAAAGAAAAACTGTACGCTAAGTTTTCAAAGTGTGCATTTTGGTTGGAAGAATTTCAATTCCTCGGTCACATAGTGAACAAAGAAGGTATTCAGGTGGATCCAGCAAAGATTGAAATCGTTGAAAAGTGGGTTTGGGGAACGCTTCTTTAGAGTTGCATTAATTCTTTCGATCCAATACGAGTCACGTTAGAGACGTCGTTAGGTAAAAACAAGGAAAAAATGACTCTAAACGATTTATTTTACCTTAAGTGCATTCGACAAGATAAGTAAATCAACGTTTACTTTAAAATGATTTCATACCTTAGATTACCAATTAGACTTTACTTTCCAATTCACGATTAAACTGTAAGATAGAAACTTAAAACTCGTTATGAGTTACATATGATTTTACTTTCTACGCACTCGTCAAGTGTACTTTTAGGGGGTGTTATTTACGTTAAGTTTAATTTAGTATGCAACAGCGGAAGCTCTTAATAATCACCTGAGAATAAACATGCTTAAAACGTCAACAAAATTGTTGGTGAGTTATAGGTTTAACCTACATATTATCAAATCATAATAATAATAGACCACAAGATTTCATTTTCATGGTGAGCCACTGATTATTTACGGAGAGAGATGTAACTCGAAGCTGTACCTGAAAAAAAAAAACCTTGAAACCAAAGTCATAGTTTAACACGTATCCGTGTCAAACCCTTTGGCATTTATTAGCTAAAATAATTTAGGAACTATTTGTTGAATTTTAATACTTTTTATATTTTACTTGGGGTTGGGAGAGAACAATTAATTTAAATTTTATTTAGTAGTTAATGTCCAAATTTTTATACCATAATGACCCAAAAAGATTTTTTATTTTAATTTTTACCTTGTTTTTAAAATTAATATAATTTAAGTCACGGGTAGTGTTTCTCTGCCGACACTAGCATAGTTATTATTTCGTGCTCCCTTACAACATCAAACCATCACGTTTATTGCTACCGCCATGCTACTGCTACCTAGTTCTATTTTAACTCGCAACAACCACCTCCTGTCATCATAAATTGTGCACATACCTATATTCGAAAACTGGCTGGTTAAAGATGCCACATACACTGTATCCTCTAGTTTTTCGATGTATCATAGTTAACAATTTGGAGTGTTATATTGGATCGTGAGTATAAAAACATTCATGCATAATTTTTCAACATGTTAATAAATCATAAGCATGTAAGAACATAAGCATGATGAAAAATATAAGGCATGTTAGATGTAGCAAATATTAAGCACAATGCCCTCACAAATAAGATTCAATTAGCAAGTTAATGAGCCTAAACCATCACACAGGGTGCTGATTGCCCTCAAGGGTACCTTACACGAGCTTGCATCATACGCGATCATGACGCATGGGAGAGACATCTATCCCGAACTCCATCGTGCTGTAAGCTCAATATCTCTTATATGATTTACTTTTTTCGTAGTGTATGTACAGACCATCTTAATTGTGTTTTCTTCAACACGCTATATGTTGTCGTTAAAGAGCTAGGACGAATGAAACCTTTATCCAATAGTTCTTGGAGCTGGTTGGATAATTCCTTCATCTCAGAGGGTGCTAAACGAAAGAAATCGATCTTTTATTTTTTGACGTTTTTCGATGCAATCTTTTTCTTTCTTATTTCTCGATGCTCTAGTTTTTAGGACATAGATTTTTATTTCAAAACTTCGACGAAAAATTATTTTAAGCGGTTAAATTTATAGACATCCAAAATTTTCTGGTTCGTAGTAATAGTTGGATTTGTTAGTGGCGAGTTGTGGGCTTTCGATTTAAAGGGTCCACATAAGTCCATATGCAATAATTGCAAGGACGATGAAGTACTGGGGTTTTGCTTAAGCGGATGATTAGTCCATTTCAGCTTACCCATCGCACATGATGGACACACATGATGCTTATCATATTGAAAGCTTGGAATACCATCAACTAAGTCTTTAGAGACGAGTCGATTAATACCCTTGTAATTCAGGCGATACATCCGGTGATGCCATAACCATGAATTTTCCTTTGTTGAACGAGTGACAAAAGTGTCTCTACTAAATATTCATATTTTCATCCCATCTATAATGTTCGTGAACAAAGTTTTTTCAAAAAACGAAAAGAAAAAAAAAAATTTTGCTTCCCCACGCTTTCCCCCGATTGGTTATTTCCCTCTTGATCCATTCCAGGACTCCCTTAGGACATGATAAAATCGAAGTACTAAAGCAGTTCAAATTCTCTGACTAGGGCTTGTTAGTGCCCATAGATCTATCTTTAGGATTCGCGTCAATTAGGGTGTCTGTTCCCTAATTCTTAGATTACCAGACTAAAAAGGGGCATATTCGGTTTAATAAATTCAACCATAGAATGTATTTTCACGTACTTGTGTCTATTTTGAAAAAGGAAAACCTTTAATGGTGTACGGAGAAAAGAATAACGCGAAATTAAATCTTATTAGTAGTATGAAGGCGCAAAAACTCATAATAAAAGGTTGTTACGTAGTCGAAGGTCCCTGTTCTTGATTCAATTTCTTCAAAACTCGATTTCGTAACAATTTTGAAAATCTAAAAATGTAGTTTTGTTAGCAATTCTTTAAGAAAACTTTCTGCAAGTTGAGTTCCCCGGCAGCGGTACCAAAAATACTTGATGTTATGCAAGGTGTATACGAAATAGTTATATTTTTATTGCGAAATACTATTAAATACGATACAGCTGACTACGGATAAAAAAGTCTACATCTACTAATTTTCACTGTGTTAGACAAGCAAGTTATTGTCTTGATTGCACGTTTAAGCTACACAAGTAGCATCAAAATCAGTCAAACCATTAATGCCCGATAAACACCACAACCAAACACAGTTGTATCTTCGGGTTTCTCACCGGTACTCAAGTACAAAGTAATCACACTATCGGAGTCAAACATTACACTAGCAGGTATAAGGAGGCACCTGACGCAGTAAAGAACCATGGGATATCCCCAAAGAAAATCTATATATATATGAGAGAATTACCCCTCCCCCACACTTAAGATTAGGTAAGGCCCTCATTACTTAAAATCAGAAATAATTTAAAAATTCACGAGGGCGTTAGCGTGAAAAGAGTTCGAAAAACCTTGGCATAAAGCTGGAGATCTGGAAATGTAGGTGAGCGATGGCGCTAAAGACTGTACTCATGTCTAAACGAGTTCCCATGACATCTTGCAAAGCTTGCCAAAATCTAGATGTAAATCTACTATCTCTGTCGGAAATAATGGATAGCGGCACTTCATGTCGTGAAACTACTTCCTTTATGTAGATCTTGGTTGTGGATAGTAGACTTATTGTTTTACGCGTGGTAAAAGGTTGAGGCTAATCTGACCGTTGGATCTTATGATATGATTTTTCGAATCTGTGCAGTATATATATATATATATATATATATATATATATATATATATATATATATATATAATATATAAAAATCAGTAAATAAATAATCAAAATTGAAAAATCTAGGGTTAGGGTTTACTATAATAAATAAAATGAATAATAGTACACCAATACATCTAATTGGGTGTTCTGAGGAGTCATAATTTTTCAAAATCACGGCGTCGTGCTTGATTTAGCTTGGCAATGGGCTATAAATCCAGGTTATTTTATAACATTAAAATTTGAGTACATATTTTATAAACAAAAATTATGGGGTTAGTATTCATTATGTACATTTAGAAAGAAAAAAAATCTAAGATATTTTTTTTAACAGTATGCTAAAATACATTTGATGTGTGATAACCAAATAGGAGGTTTATTGATAAATATAGCCAGATTTAAAGTTTAGTAGGTACACTGCATATAAGTGTTGTAGCAAAGTTTAGGTATATCCATTCTATAAATAAATAAATAACTTGTGTAAATCGTATCGTATTTAATAGTATTTCGTAATAAAAATAATAGTATTTCGTACCCCTCCGCTTTAACATCAAGTATTTTTGGCGCCGCTGTCGGGGAATAAACGCCGAAGCAAGACGCTATATTCAATCTAGTGGGAGCAAAGTTGTCTTCTTGATCTTGTACGTTGATGACATACTACTTATTGGAAATGACATTCCAACTTTGCAAGATTTGCGGCGGCCGGATAACCTACCACCGCCACAACTACCGATGTAGCTTTCGGGGCATCATCACAGAGAAAGGTACAACTCTTCCTTTTGACTCTTTCGACCTCTACCTTTAACCATTCACTTCTCTCTGGCGCCATACCGTGTTTCTTTTGGCGTACTGGCATCAGACTTGGGTTTGCATTAAGCTTATGCTCAGCTATTTCCCTTGGCACACCTGTCATACATGTTTCTTTCCATGCAGAGACATCTGCGTTAGAAGCTAATATGTTACGGAGTTTAAACTTTGTTTCATCAGAAAATCCTCCGTCGATCTTGATTTTTTGGTCCGCCAAATATAAAATAAACCACTGTTCTCCCTCTTGATTAGCTAATTCCGACGCCCTATGGGCTTTGGCCTAACGACACCGCATAAATAAAATCGTCCGTTTCGGTCATATTAAGAGAGAGATAAAGTTTTTGGCGCCGCTGCCGGGGAATCGAATATTTTTGATTGGGAAAGACTTTAAACAGACATAAGTATTATTTGGTGGTGTCTTAGAAAGACAATTATACACGAACTTGGGTTGATGAGGATGGTGCCAGTAGGGATCCCATTCATAGTCGTATATGCTGTAGAATCCTTGAGCTGGGTCATATGTAGGGTACGGTGGTCGGGTCTGTATAGTCCAGGGAGGAAATACCGGCATTGGAGTAGGAATGTAGTTTGGTCTCTGCGGGATTTTCTCAACCTTCGATGGTACTACCAACATCATCACGAACTGGGTTTTCTCCTAATGCGTGTGTGGGGTGACAAATGAGAGCATTCCATGTTGATATCGCCGTTAAAAAACTTAGAACAAATCAATTCCTTCAAAGATTGTCATCTTCAATTTGGCTCACCATTCAATTTTATCGTTGTAATCATAAACAAAACGAGAATATCAGATGAAAAAGAAATACCCGCACTTATTTCCAGAAGATACGTCAACACCTCCAACTGCTTAAAATTTCGGGACGAAATTTATTTAACGGGTAGGTACTGTAGTGACCCGAACTTTTCCTTGTTTATATATATTAAATGAAATTGTTATTTACATGATTAAGTGTTTCCAACATGTCCGCCCCGATGTTGCACTTGAGCTTGCCTGGTTCAACAATATATTAGATTTTGCCTTCCCATATCTGCTTCAGGTGAATAAATGGCTTATTTACTCTTTACATCTGCAACCAGATATCACCCAAAAAATTTCAAAAATCTATTACTCATGAATCTTTTTCCAACTTGTAACCTCCGAAATATGAAAATTTTATTTGCCAAAATTTTACTGTACGATCCCCTCAAAGCTTTATAAAAGTAAATTCAGAGAAAATAGAAAAGCAGGAGGATATGGGTTATATATAATTAATTCAAGTAAAATTCAGAAAACGAAATTGGATTGGATGGTTTGGGTGGTTGATGGGTGAACGAGAGGTCTCGGGTTCGAGCCCGGTTTAGGACATTTTTTTTACAAGCTTGTTATTTGGGTGGATTAGGGCCATGGTCACTAGCTTTAGTGATTATTGGTGGTTTAAGCCTTGGAAAGGCGTTGTTCGATTTGGGTTTGATAATTAAAAACTATGATAAACTTTGATTTAAAAGTTGTTCTTCTGGGAAAATGATTTTTCTTATGAACATGAAACTATATCCAAAAATCATGATTAAACTCAAAGTGGAAGTATGTTTTTCAAAATGGTCATCAAGATGTCGTTCTTTCGACTGAAATGACTACCTCTTACAAAAATGACTTGTAACTTATATTTCCAACTATAAACCTATACTTTTTCTATTTAGATTCATAAAATAGAGTTCAATATGAAACCATAGCAATTTGATTCACTCAAAACGGATTTAAAACGAAGAAGTTATGGGTAAAACAAGATTGGATATTTTCTGATTATTGTAGCTACGGGAAATATTGTAACAATTCTATACAAATCATATCCTAGCTAACTTATATTGTATTATACATGTATTCTAATATATTATGTAATCTTGTGATACCATAGACACGTATGCAAATGTTTTGACATATCATATCGAACCATCTATATATATTATTTGGAACAACCATATACACTCTATATGCGGTAATGTTGGAGTTAGCTATACAGTGTTGAAGTTGATTGCAAAAATATATATACTTTGAGTTGTGATCTAGTCTGAGACGTGTATACACTGGGTCGTGGATTGATTCAAGATAATATATATCAATTTATTTCTGTACATCTAACTATGGACAACTAGTTGTAGGTTACTAACGAGGACAGCTGACTTAATAAACTTAAAATATCAAAATGTATTAAAAATTTTGTAAATATATTTTGAACATACTTTGATATATATATGTATATATTTGTTATAGGTTCGTGAATCGACCAGTGGCCAAGTCTTACTCCCGACGAAGTAAAAATCTGTGAAAGTGAGTTATAGTCCCACTTTTAAAAATCTAATATTTTGTGATGAGAATACATGCAATTTTATAAATATTTTACGAAATAGACACAAGTAAATGAAACTGCATTATATGGGTGAATGATCGAAGCCAAATATGCTCCTTTTTAGCTTGGTAGCCTAAGAATTTGGGAACAGACCCCCAAATTGACGCGAATCCTAAAGATATATCTATTGGGCCCAACAAGCCCCATTCTGGAATTTGGAATGCTTTAGTACTTCAAAATTATCATGTTCGATGGGTGTCCCGGAATGATGGGGATATTCTATATGCATCTTGTTAATGTCGGTTACCAGGTGTTCACCATATGAATGAATTTTATCTCTATGTATGGGATGTATATTGAAATATGAAATCTTGTGGTCTATTATTATGATTTGATAATATATAGGTTAAGCCTATAACTTACCAACATTTTTGTTGACGTTTTAAGCATGTTTATTCTCAGGTGATTATTAAGAGCTTCCGCTGTTGCATACTAAAATAAGGACAAGATTTGGAGTCCATGCTTGTATGATATTATGTAAAAACTGCATTCAAGAAAATTATTTTTGATGTAATATATTCTTATTGTGAACCATTATGTAATGGTCGTGTGTAAACGGTATATTTTAGATTATCATTATTTGATAATCTACGTAATGCTTTTTAAACCTTTATAGATAAAATAAAGGTTATGGTTGTTTTAAAAATGAATGCAGTCTTTGAAAAATGTCTCATATAGAGGTCAAAACCTCGTGACGAAATCAATTAATATGGAACGTTTATAATCAATATGAACGGGACATTTCAATTGGTATCCGAGCGTTGGTCTTAGAGAACCAGAAATTTGCATTAGTGTGTCTTATCGAGTTTGTTAGGATACATTAGTGAGTCTGGACTACGACCGTATTTTCTTTAAAAACGATTGCTTAACACTTTTGTTGGAAACTATATATTATTAATATGTAAATATTATGTGATATATTAACCTCTTAATGTGTTTGATATTGTGTGATAGATGTCTACCACTAGTACAAATCCCATCGACTCACCTAATAATAATGAAGAGTCGAATATAATTTGGGAAGATTCACAAATTCCCGAAGAGGAACCGGAAGAAGAGGAACCGGAAGAAGAGGAATCAGAAGAGGAGGAACCGGAAGAGGAGGAACCGGAAGAAGAAGAGGTTCTGGAGGAATAAATACTGATACCTACAGTAAATCGATTAAATAAAAGAAAATCATCAACCAATGGACCAAAGTTAAAAATGGTCAATGTTGTTTCCACTGAGGAAGCAAAATATTGGGAAGACTACCAATTTTCCGATGAATCGAATCCCGATGAGGATTCCGATGATGTTATAGAAATTACCTCGACCCAATTTAATATGGCAAAAGAAAATAATAAAGGAAAAGGTATAAAAATAGAGAAACCTGATTCCAACCCCATGAACTTTATATGTATCGGCAACGTCCGTATTTCCTAAATTGTAACAATGACCCGGGAACCTCTAAACCACCAGGTTTTTCTAAACCATTGTGGAAAATGACAGCTCGTATTAGAGGAACACCATATATCTCTAGAAAATTAGGAAAATGAACCAAGTCCAAAGAAGAAGAAACCAGTGATTCAAATTAGAGGGTTGTAATCATGTTGTGTATTATATGTATTGTAGTGTGCTTGTACTTCTATGTTCTATGTAAAAATTGCTTGTATTGTTTGTTAATTATCTTTTACAAATCTAATCCTTGTCTATTTTACAGTATAAAAACAAAATGGACGTTAAGGATAAACAACCAAAAATTTTAGAAGACCTACCAGGAGATATGATTGATGAAATCTTGTCTAGAGTCGGGCAGAATTCATCAGCACAATTAGTTACGGAAAAATTAGTTTGTCAAACGTTTGAAAGACATTCCAGGCATGCCTTAGTATATAAAAGGCTTTCCTTTGAAAGATGGGGTATATCACATTGGGGAGACTTTAAGTTACGCCAAGTTTTCTTTAAGGCATTTAGTGCGGAAAACCCAGATGCAATTTTATGCTACGGGTTACGAACCTATTTTGACTCAACATATCCCAACATAGGACTCTGTTGTTTAGAAAGAGCTTCTAACATGCAACATAAAGAAGCATGTTATGCTTACGGGTTAATAATATTCGCTTCTCATCAAATTGAGAAAAAGAACATTGGGTTGAAACTTTTAAATAAAACATTGTCACAAGTGACGGACTCAGTAGTTGGGGTAAGAAACAAGGTTTTTAGATTGCTACGAGGCTGTTGGGCATTACGAAACCCTCGTACTTTTGACAACATGACAACATGCTACCTAGCCAATGGTCATAACTGTTACTTTCCACAAGATCAAGGATGGGAAGTCGTCTTAGTAAAACCAGAATGCATGACTTGTTTCTGGACTTCTGAATTACGTGTCTTTATTTCTTTTGCTGAGCAACTTGCGTATTAACTAGAATTGCCTTTATAGCTGCCGAGTAGTAAAGTTATTATGTACTATATTTCATCCTATATGTATTATAGCGGTATTGTAAGTTTGTAAAATATTGTATAAATTTTGAACGCGAAATATTATTGTAATAAGTTTTTCATATAGAAGCGTAGTAGTTGAGTTGTATAGTAGCTAGTAAGTATGAACTTAACGGGTAGGTACTACCCGAATTAAAACTATAAAATGCTAATATGAAGAAAAAAGCTTTTATAAATAAGTTCATATAATGCTACGAGATAGTATTGACTACTCTTAAATTCTATATGATTAACTCAATTCTTTTGGCTATTTTTGAAGGAAATGGCACCGACGACTCGTCAGAATTTGAACATGAGCGAGGAAGACTTCCGTGTTTTCCTTGCAGCAAACATAGCCGTAGTACAGGCTGCGATGCAAAATAACAATAACTCTGGATCTAGCAGTGGAACTAATTCCACAAGAAATCGTGTAGGATGCTCCTACAAAGAATTCACTGCCTGCAAACCTTTGGAATTTGATGGAACCGAAGGACCAATTGGATTGAAACGGTGGATCGAGAAATTTGAATCGGTGTTTGCCATAAGTAAGTGTACTGAAGAGGACAAAGTTAAGTACGCTACGCATACCTTCATAGGTACTGCGTTAACGTGGTGGAACACCTATCTTGAACAGGTAGGACAAAATGCTGCTTACGCACTACCGTGGTCGGCATTCAAGCAATTGATGAACGAGCAGTACCGTCCTAGAAACGAAGTCAATAAGCTCAAGGTAGAGCTTAGAGAGTTACGAACACAAGGGTTCGACATTACCACATATGAACGACGATTCACAGAATTGTGCCTATTATGTCCAGGAATGTTCGAAGATGAAGAAGAGAAGATCGACGTGTTTATAAAAGGGTTACCGGTAAGGATTCAAGAAGATGTGAGTTCACACGAGCCCGCTTCCATACAAAAGGCAAGTCGAATGGCTCATAAACTCATAAATCAGATTAAGGGAAGAATTAAAGAGCAGGCGGCCGAAGAAGCCAACACGAAACAACTCAAGAGAAAGTGGGAAGAAACCAGTGACAAGGGTCACCAATACAACAACAACAACAATTACAACCACAATCGCAACAACTATCCCAACAACCGCAACAACAATCGCAACAATAACCGCAATCCTAACAATAACTACAATAAACGTCCCAACTACAACAACCGTTCCAACAACAATAATAATCCCAACAACAACTTCAATAACAACAACGGCAACAAAAACTAAAAATGCCAAAGGTGTGAAGAGTACCACCAGAATGGGTTCTGCACGACATTTTGCACCAAGTGTAAAATAACTGGCCATGGTGCAAAAAAGTGTGAGGTATACGGACCAAAGTTTAACAGAACTAAAGGAACAAATAGTGGCGAAACAAGTAATGCCGCCTTTGTTTGTTATGGATGTGGAAAACCGGGCCACATTAGAAGTAATTGCCCGAATCAGGGGAATACTAACGGGCAGGGCCGCGGAAGAGTTTTCAATATTAATACGGCAGAAGCGCAGGAAGACCCGGAGCTTGTTACGGGTACGTTTCTTATTGATAATAAATCTGCTTATGTTTTATTTGATTCGGGTGCGGATAGAAGCTATATGAGTAGAGATTTTTGTGCTAAGTTAAGTTGCCTATTGACGCCTTTGGATAGTAAATTTTTACTCGAATTAGCAAACGGTAAACTAATTTCAGCAGATAATATATGTCGGGATAGAGAAATTAAGTTGGGGGATGAAACGTTTAAAATTGATTTAATACCAGTCGAGTTAGGGAGTTTTGATGTAATAATTGGCATGGACTGGTTGAAGAAGGTAAGAGCAGAGGTCGTTTGTTACAAAAATGCGATTCGCATTATGCGTGAAAAAGGAAAACCTTTAATGGTGTACGGAGAAAAGAGCAACGCAAAGTTAAATCTTATTAGTAGTTTGAAGGCACAAAAACTAATAAGAAAAGGTTGTTACGTCATTCTAGCACACATCGAGGAAGTTAAACCTGAAGAAAAGAACATCAATGATGTTCCCATCACAAAAGAATTTTCCGATGTATTTTCGAAAGAATTACCGTGATTACCCCCACATCGATCCGTTGAATTTCAAATAGACCTTGTACCAGGAGCTGCACCAATAGCTCGTCCTCCATACAGACTCGCACCCAGCGAAATGAAAGAATTACAAAGTCAGTTACAGGAACTTTTAGAGCATGGTTTCATTCGACCAAGCACATAACCATGGGGAGCTCCTGTTTTGTTTGTGAAGAAGAAGGATGGTACATTTAGGTTGTGTATCGACTACCGAGAATTGAACAAACATACCATCAAGAACCGTTACCCACTACCGAGAATCGAAGACTTATTTGATCAACTATAAGGCTCGTCAGTTTATTCAAAGATTGATTTACGTTCTGGGTATCATCAAATGCTGGTGAAGGAGGATGATATTCCAAAGCCTGCTTTTAGGACGCGTTACGGTCATTACGAGTTTATGGTTATGCCCTTTGGATTGACTAACACACCAACTGTGTTCATGGACCTCATGAACCGAGTGTGTGGGCCATATCTTGATAATTTTGTCATTGTTTTCATCGATGACATACTTATTTACTCGAAGAATGATCAAGAGCACGAAGAACATTTGAGAAAAGTGCTAGAGTTGCTGAGAAAAGGAAAATTGTACGCTAAGTTTTCAAAGTGTGCATTTTGGTTGGAAGAAGTTCAATTCCTCAGTCATATAGTGAACAAAGAAGGTATTCAGGTGGATCCAGCAAAGATTGAAACCGTTGAAAAGTAGGAAACCCCAAAAATCCGAAATAGCAAAACCCTTGACTTCATTAACGCATAAAGGGAGGAAATTTGAATGGAAGGATGAACAAGAAAAAGCGTTTCAATTGTTAAAGAAAAAGTTAACTACGGCACTTATATTGTCATTACCTGAAGGGAATGATGATTTTGTGATATATTGTGACGCCTCAAAGCAAGGTCTCGGTTGTGTATTAATGCAACGAATGAAGGTAATTGCTTATGCGTCTAGACAATTGAAGATTCACGAGCAGAATTATACGACGCATGATTTGGAATTAGGCGCAGTTTTTTTGCATTAAAGACTTGGAGGCACTACTTATATTGGGTCAAAAGTATTATATATACCGACCACAAAAGTCTTCAACACATATTTTATCAGAAACAACTGAATATGAGGCAGCGTAGGTGGATTTAATTGTTGAATGATTACGACTTTGAGATTCGTTACCACCCGGGGAAGGCAAATATGGTAGCCGATGCCTTGAGTAGAAAGGACAGAGAACCCATTCGAGTAAAAGCTATGAATATAATGATTCACACTAACCTTACTACTCAAATAAAGGAGGCGCAACAAGGAGTTTTAAAAGAGGGAAATTTAAAGGATGAAATACCCAAAGGATCGGAGAAGCATCTTAATATTCGGGAAGACGGAACCCGGTATAGGGCTGAAAGAATTTGGGTACCAAAATTTTTAGATATGAGAGAAATGGTACTTAGAGAAACTCATAAAACCAGATACTCAATACATCCTGGAACGGGGAAGATGTACAAGGATCTCAAGAAACATTTTTGGTGGCCGGGTATGAAAGCCGATGTTGCTAAATACGTAGGAGAATGTTTGACGTGTTCTAAGGTCAAAGCGGAGCATCAGAAACCATCAGGTCTACTTCAACAACCCGAAATCCCGGAATGGAAATGGGAAAACATTACCATGGATTTCATCACTAAATTTCCAAGGACTGCAAGTGGTTTTGATACTATTTGGGTAATAGTTGATCGTCTCACCAAATCAGCACACTTCTTACCAAGAAGAGAAGATGACAAGATGGAGAAGTTTGCACGACTGTATTTGAAGGAAGTCGTCTCCAGACATGGAATACCAATCTCTATTATCTCTGATATGGATGGCAGATTTATTTCAAGATTCTGGCAGACATTACAGCAAGCATTAGGAACTCGTCTAGACATGAGTACTGCCTATCATCCACAAACTGATGGGCAGAGCGAAAGGACCATATAAACACTTGAAGACATGCTACGAGCATGTGTTATTGATTTCGGAAACAGTTGGGATCGACATCTACCGTTAGCAGAATTTTCCTACAACAACAGCTACCATTCAAGCATTGAGATGGCGCCGTTTGAAGCACTTTATGGTAGAAAGTGTAGGTCTCTGATTTATTGGTGTGAAGTGGGGGATAGACGGATTACGAGTCCGGAGATAATACAAGAAACTACCGAGAAGATCATTCAAATTCAACAACGATTGAAAACTGCCCAAAGTCGACAAAAGAGCTACGCTGACATTAAAAGAAAAGATATAGAATTTGAAATTGAAGAGATGGTCATGCTTAAGGTTGCACCTTGGAAAGGCGTTGTTCGATTTGGTAAACGAGGGAAATTAAATCCAAGGTATATTGGACCATTCAAGATTATTGATCGTTTCGGACCAGTAGCTTATCGACTTGAGTTACCTCAACAACTCGCGGCTGTACATAACACTTTCCACGTCTAAAATTTGAAGAAATGTTTTGCTAAAGAAGATCTCACTATTCCGTTAGACGAAATCCAAATCAACGAAAAACTTCAATTCATCGAAGAACCCGTCGAAATAATGGATCATGAGGTTAAAAGACTTAAACAAAACAAGATACCAATTGTTAAGGTTCAATGGAATGCTCGTAGAGGACCCGAGTTCACCTTGGAATGAGAAGATCAGATGAATAAGAAATACCTGCACTTATTTCCAGAAGATACGTCAACACCTCCAACTGCTTAAAATTTCGGGACGAAATTTATTTAACGGGTAGGTACTGTAGTGACCCGAACTTTTCCATGTTTATATATATTAAATTAAATTGTTATTTACATGATTAAGTGTTTTCAACATGTTAAGCAATCAAACTTGTTAAGACTTGATTAATTGAAATAGGTTTCATATAGACAATTGACCACCCAAGTTGACCGGTGATTCACGAACGTTAAAACTTGTAAAAACTATATAATGACATATATATGATTATATATATAGTTAACATGATATTATGATAAGTAAGTATCTCATTAGGCATTTTAACAATGAGTTATATACATAAAATTGAGTTTATTGAATTAAGAAACTAGAAACGATATATATAACGATTATCGTTATAACAACGTCTTACTAAATACATATGAATCATATTAAGATATTGATACACTATGTTTAATCATGATAAATGATAAGTAAACATGTCATTAAGTGTATTAACAATGAATTACATATGTAAAAACAAGACTACTAACTTAATGATTTCGAAACGAGACATATATGTAACGATTATCGTTGTAACGACATTTAATTGTATATATATCATATTAAGATATATTAATACATAATAATATCATGATAATGTAATAATGTAACATCTCATTTGATATAATAAACAATGGGTTAACAACACTTAAAAGGATCGTTAACCTAAAGGCTTCAAAACAACACTTACATGTAACGACTAACGAAGACTTAACGACTCAGTTAAAATGTATATACATGTAGTGTTTTAATATTTATTCATACACTTTTGAAAGACTTCAAAACACTTATCAAAATACTTCTACTTAACAAAAATGCTTACAATTACATCCTCGTTCAGTTTCATCAACAATTCTACTCGTATGCACCCGTATTCGTACTCGTACAATACATAGCTTTTAGATGTATGTACTATTAGTATATACACTCCAATGATCAGCTCTTAGCAGCCCATGTAAGTCACCTAACACATGCAGGAATCATCATTTGGCAACTAGCATGAAATATCTTATAAAATTACAAAAATATTAGTAATCATTCATGACTTATTTACAAGTAAACAAAATTACACATCCTTTATATCTAATCCATATACCAACGACCAAAAACACCTACAAACACTTTCATTCTTCAATTTTCTTCATCTAATTGATCTCTCTCAAGTTCTATCTTCAAGTTCTAAGTGTCTTCATAAATTCTATAAGTTCTAGTTTCATAAAATCAAGAATACTTCCAAGTTTGCTAGCTTACTTCCAATCTTGTAAAGTGATCATCCAACCTCAAGAAATCTTTCTTATTTATAGTAAGATATCTTTATAATATAAGGTAATACTCATATCCAAACTTTGATTCAATTTCTATAACTTTAACAATCTTATTTCGAGTAGAAATCTTACTTGAACTTGTTTTTGTGTCATAATTTTGCTTCAAGAACTTTCAAACCATCCAAGGATCCTTTGAAGATAGATCTATTTTTCTAATTTCCAGTAGGTTTATCCACAAAATTTGAGGTAGTAATGATGTTCATAACATCATTCGATTCATATATATAAAACTACCTTATTCGAAGGTTTAAACTTGAAATCACTATAACATAGTTTAGTTAATTCTAAACTTGTTCGAAAACAAAAGTTAATCCTTCTAACTTGATTTTTAAAATCAACTAAACACATGTTCTATATCTATATGATATGCTAACTTAATGATTTAAATCCATAAAACACGAAAAACACCGTAAAACCGGATATACGCCGTCGTAGTAACACCGCGGGCTGTTTTGGGTTTGATAATTAAAAACTATGATAAACTTTGATTTAAAAGTTGTTCTTCTGGGAAAATAATTTTTCTTATGAACATGAAACTATATTCAAAAATCATAATTAAACTCAAAGTGGAAGTATGTTTTTCAAAATGGTCATCAAGACGTCGTTCTTTCAACTGAAATGACTACCTCTTACAAAAATGACTTGTAACTTATATTTCTGACTATAAACCTATACTTTTTTTGTTTAGATTCATAAAATAAAGTTCAATATGAAACCATAGCAATTTGATTCACTCAAAATGGATTTAAAACGAAGAAGTTATGGGTAAAACAAGATTGGATATTTTTTGATTGTTGTAGCTACGGGAAATATTGTAACAATTCTATACAAATCATATCCTAGCTAACTTATATTGTATTATATATGTATTCTAATATATTATGTAATTTTGGGATACCATAGACACGTATGCAAATGTTTTGACATATCATATCGACATCTATATATATTATTTGGAACAACCATAGACACTCTATATGCAGTAATGTTGGAGTTAGCTCTACAGGGTTGAGGTTGATTCCAAAAATATATATACTTTGAGTTGTAATCTAGCCTGAGACTTGTATACACTGGGTCGTGGATTGATTCAAGATAATATATATCAATTTATTTTTATACATCTAACTATGGACAACTAGTTGTAGGTTACTAACGAGGACAGCTGACTTAATAAACTTAAAACATCAAAATGTATTAAAAATATTGTAAATATATTTTGAACATACTTTGATATATATATGTATATATTTGTTATAGGTTCGTGAATCGACCAGTGGCCAAGTCTTACTCCCGACGAAGTAAAAATCTGTGAAAGTGAGTTATAGTCCCACTTTTAAAAATCTAATATTTTGGGATGAGAATACATGCAATTTTATAAATGTTTTACGAAATAGAGACAAGTAAATGAAACTACATTATATGGGTGAATGATCGAAGCCGAATATGCCCTTTTTTAGCTTGATAGCCTAAGAATTTGGGAAAAGACCCCCAAATTGATGCGAATCCTAAAGATAGATCTATCGGGCCCAACAAGCCCCATTCTGGAATTTGGAATGCTTTAGTACTTCAAAATTATCTTGTCCGATGGGTGTCCCGGAATGATGAGGATATTCTATATGCATCTTGTTAATGTCGGTTACCAGGTATTCATCATATGAATGAATTTTTTCCCTATGTATGGGATGTATATTGAAATATGAAATCTTGTGGTCTATTATTATGATTTGATAATATATAGGTTAAACCTATAACTCACCAACATTTTTGTTGACGTTTTAAGCATGTTTATTCTCAGGTGATTATTAATAGCTTCCGCTGTTGCATACTAAAATAAGGACAAGATTTGGAGTCCATGCTTGTATGATATTATGTAAAAACTGCATTCAAGAAACTTATTTTTGATGTAATATATTCTTATTGTAAACCATTATGTAATGGTCGTATGTAAACGGTATATTTTAGATTATCATTATTTGATAATTTACGTAATGCTTTTTAAACTTTTATAGATAAAATAAAGGTTATGGTTGTTTTAAAAATGAATGCAGTCTTTAAAAAACGTCTCATATAGAGGTCAAAACCTCGCGACAAAATCAATTAATATGGAACGTTTATAATCAATATGAACGGGACATTTCAAAGATCATATGAGCATGTGAGTATGACAAGTAGATTTGCATATATACGAACACATAAGCATACAAATATGGCACGTAGTTGTTGCATACATACTTATACAAGCAATGAACACATATATGGCACATATAAGAGATGCATTTTACACCTAGTGTATAATGAGCGGAAGCCTATAGTGTAAAGCATACCATAAAGCACTTCAAGTATATTTTAAACTTATCATCCATGAGTTCAAAGAACTTGTCACAAGGAAAATGGTTGATTGGATCAATAACCAAGTCATTAACATTTTATTCTCATGCTTCTTAGCAAATAATGTATTGCAAACTTTTACCATTTCACACACATGATCAAGAAAGTATGTCCTAAGTCTATCAAGATTTTTAAGATGCAAAGATATAACATTTTCATGTATCTTCGATTAATCCTTAAAGCTACTCGGACGTCTATTTAGACGTAGTTAGGTTTTGCTTTCTAAAGAGTATCCTAGAGACGTACCTACCTTTAGAGTCATACCTACATCTTTGAGTGAAAATCTAGAATTCATTTCCATAGGTGTGTCTAATACCTTAACACTTATCATACCAAAACTTTAAGTGTATTCATTAGGTTGATTTATAAGAATGCTATCTTAGAGTTACTTTGATTCATGAGTTAAGTAAGGCTTTCAGAACACTCATCATTCTTTCATTAATCTCATTGCGTGTAAATTTAAGACTTAAGACAATAGTTTAAATAAAAATTTGTGTGGGGTAAGATTATCTAACTCTTTGACATATAAAAGGTGGGAGACACTTTTCATTTAACTCGTTTGTTCTAAGTGTTCGTTTGACACAAACCTAATCCTAGTTTAGAATTTAAGAGCACGAATGATTCTTAAAGTTTTCTAACCTCATTCATCCTAATATGTCTAAGTGTGTTTTAAATACTTCAACAACTCAACAAACGCTTATGCGTTTAGCTAACAATTTTTATCAATGGCTACTACTCTAGCAATTTGTACAAGAATAATATCTTATAAGTGTTAGCCTAGAATGAGTTCTATCATCAAAAATGTTTCTCAATAAGCATAGATGATAGAAATCATATACAACCCATTTAGTAAGACTACAAAGTTGAACTTTTGAAATCTATACTATACCTAGAAAACGGAGAACTTAGACTACATACTTAAAATCTAATTTGACTCCTATTGATGTCTCCTAGGATTTGTTTAACATGATTCTCTTTGCTATCATTGTTTATCAAATATTCACTTTGTTGAAGCAAACTAATGAGAATGATCTTTTTAACACTTTAGCTCACTTAGTGATCATCATATATTGCTTTTAGGTAGATCTCTGATGATTAGTTTCATGGTCGTGTGATCTAATCTGTGACGATCGCTCCAAATCCATATGGACAAACACGTCATTCATTGATTTCATTGTGAGGTATTTGACCTCTATATGATACGTTTTGTAAACATTGCATTCTTTTGAAAAGGCACACCATAAATGAATATTTAAATCAAAGGTTTTCGACATCTGAAGATTTCTACATATAGACAATCACCATAAATAATAGTTTACAACATTACTTCCGTTGACAATGCAGTCAAAATAAGATACATGGTGATGATTTGGTGAATGCAACGTTTTCTTGAAAAATATGTCATGTAAGACTCCATGCACATAGCTTGTCTAACATCTAAGCAAACAGCTGAAGACTTCTAGGGAACCTGAGAATAAACATGCTAACAAGTGTCAACACAAAGGTTGGTGAGTTCATAGTTTTAATGTTTTGCATAATCTGTACATAAAAGTGGATCACAAGATTTCAGTTGTTCCATCCAGAAACGTTTATCAAAATATTCTACGAAATTGAGCACCCTTGTAACTAAACTTAACGTATATATAATTTGTACCATTTGTATAATCATCTTAAAAATACACGCAAACCAACGTGTACGCTTCTCAAATAGCATACGTCCGTTAAAAGGCTAGTGCTCTAGCTCGGACGGGGATATCAAGCCCTATGGATCCATATACAACTACTCGCGCCCACCACTTCTTATAACCGGCAGTTACTAGTTACCAAAGCTAAGGGATTTTTGGTTCAAACTCGGTGTAGAATTTAGTATATACTTGTATCCATTGCGTTTAATATAAATTGCATGTATTCTCAGCCCAAAAATATAGATTGCAAAAGCAATTAAAAAGGGAGCAAATGAAACTCACGCATATAAATATTGTAAATCAGTTAATAAAGCATTTGCATGTATTCTCAGCCCAAAAATGTAGAGAGTAAAAGGGATCATATGAAACTCACCTTAGCAGCATATAAAGTCGTTCACCAAAATGTGACCGAAACTCGGATTACCAAATAACCGTAGATCTCAACGTATCAATATTGTGATTTAATATTTTAGAAAAGTACGTAGACGCAACAGAGATGATAAACACTAGGTTTGACTTGAGAATAATACCCTTGAACATTACCCATAACCTCCTTGGCAATAACCCATAGTTTCCTTAGCTCTATCCCGCTCGAAAACCATTTTGAAAGTGACACGCTCATAACCTCGTCGTAATATTTTATGTATAATATTACTAAAAATATTAAGATTAATAATAATAATAATCTTAATAATATAATAATAATAATAATAATAATAATAATAATAATAATAATAATAATAATAATAATAATACAGAGATAAATATAAAAGAAGATGAAGAACTGAAACAAAATCGGGCGAATTTATAGATTTGAGCCACCATCACCCACCATGCGATCGCATGGTTTCATGGGCATACGGCCATGCGATCGTATGGCCAACTGTCACCAGCCTGGTTCGTTTGTTTTTATCTTTGTCGACATAATATTATATTTATATATAATTTATATAATTAATTATATATTATATTAAATTCACGTGCATATTTGACTTGTAATTTTCGTTCCAATAAGTCGTACGTCGTCACTCGACTTATGTCCTGGTTCCGGTTTTTCGAACGTCCTTTCGTATACTGAGAAAACTTGTACTTTACGTTTCGTGAATCGTACCTTTGTCAAAATATAGTCTTAAATCATCCATAAACTATACCACTCGAGGTATAACTTATACATTTGAGTGTTTTGGTCATTTAATTTTATAAATCATCGTCTCGCTATTTGTTAATATATATATATAATATATACATTTACATTTTGAAATAGTGTTTTACTGTAGCAAAGTTACTGTAGCAATTCACTGTAGCAAATAGTGATTTTCGAAAACACTGTAGCATTTTGGGTACTGTAGCAATTTGAAAATACTGTAGCAAATTAGTGTTTTACTGGTTCATCTTAAATGCTTTAGTTAACTTATCTAAATATCAATCGAATCAATAAACGAATGTTACTATCGTTTACTAAATAACTTGAAATTATATATATGTATATATCTTTTTAATATACATAAATCAGTTTTTAAATACACATTGGAAGTTATTTATAAATAAATTTTAATAATAAATATTTTAACTTATCATATATATTCAAATAGATATTTAAACCAATAAGTTTAATGTACGATATCAAACAATTAATACATTGTTACCTTTTCAAGTTATAGTATATATGTATCTATTTACATATAATTGTTCGCGAATCGTCGAAAACAACCGAAAGGTATTTGAATATATGAAAGTAGTTCAAAAAATTTTAGATTCAGTTTTACAGACTTTGCTTATCGCGTTAGAAATGTTAATCATACAAAGATTAAGTTTAAATTTGATCGGAAATTTCCGGGTCATCACATAATCTTTTATGCCATCAAATTGAAAAACATATTTTGACATATTTTTATCTTTTCACCAATTTTACTTGTAAGCATGTAAGACGTTCTATCTAATTGTAACATGTTTTCTTAAATGGAATATGATTTTAACTAGCATGTTAAGATATTTGCATATTAAACACTTATAGAGATCAAATAGCACACTTTTAAGACTATCTCATTTATAAGTAAAGTTACCTCCACCGATGATCATTCCTCAATTATGTCCATCCAATATTACGTCACCATCATCATGTTCTTTATGCTTGGTGTGACATATTTATCGTGGATATGTATTTTGAGTGCTTGTGATTGCATCATTTTCCGCCACATTTGTTAACAAACCTATACCTTGTTAGAGACACAAACATGGTACCGAATGTTTGTTGGGTCCGAGATTGTTAGCATCAAATATTCTCACGATAACTCATCTTTGTACCTTTCTCAAAGAGTAGACTATTGTTCTTTTAGACATGTTTATATTTTAAATTACGATAAATAAATATCATGTCTTGATTGAGAATAATTGATCTTGTACGCTTATAGTTGTTTGAAAGTCACTAATACTTACGGGTTGAAAACTTGACCTTTTAAACGAGTGTCGTTTAATGACGATAATTAGCTTCACATTAGCAAATGTTTAAATATTACCAATAAACAATGTAAAACTAATATTATAAAAATGATTCAACCTCTAAAAGTGTCATACCACGATCGATCTTAAAATTGCGAATGCTCATTTTGATCAGAGCATGTGCGGTCGATCCACGGTCGACCGTAGATTCGATCGCCTACAGGTTTGAC
This sequence comes from Rutidosis leptorrhynchoides, assembly GCF_046630445.1. Classification (NCBI taxonomy): domain Eukaryota; kingdom Viridiplantae; phylum Streptophyta; class Magnoliopsida; order Asterales; family Asteraceae; genus Rutidosis; species Rutidosis leptorrhynchoides. The sequence goes on along the minus strand of NC_092340.1, from coordinate 76,646,827 downwards.
ACTATGTTGAGTTCTGAGAATACTTGTTGAGATGCTTAAAGTCTAATCTTAGATATTATGTCTATCACTTAAGACTCTAAGATGTGTGACAACCTACGTATTCTATCATGTAAGATCGATTTATCAAGCACACATTAAGCAATAACTCATGTCATTTTTCATGCAAGGATTCAAGGCACAAGTAATTTCAATTATCACATACATTGCATAGACCTAAGTTTCATGGAAAGTTTAAATGTGCTTCTATTATGTACACTATAGTTGTGATTTTAACCCAACCCTACATTTTTCTTTACATACTTTAATTTTCAAAAATTAACTTTGTTTAAAAAAAATGTTTCTTTGTTCAAGCTTTTTTTTTATCAATCATAGTTTTTTTAATTATCACAACATTTAGAGTACACAAATATTAAAAAGACTAATTACAAGCAAACTTACCTCACCATGTGAATGGTGGTATTTTTCCTCAAAGTAATGGATGTAAGTTTGAGCATTCGGGTTTGATCCTTGACTCCACATCACACGAGTGTCTTGAAGTTGCTTCACATATGAAAATTTTCATCACGATTCAAGACTAACTTATCCAAAATCTCTTTTGCATTCTCCAAACAAGTAGAGCTTAGTTCCAAGATCTTTGACTCGGGTTTTTGCACAAAATAGTTATTCGACGTGACAAAAACGTTTTTTGAGCAAAGATAAGAGCAACCGCTCTGATACCATTTGTAAGTAACTAGAGGGGGTGAATAGTTACTTAGTGGTTTCTTAAAACTTTTTCAAATTCTTTAACAATCAAAACATAAGTTTTAAGCGTGGAAGCGTTTGTGTTTGTTAATGCAAGTATGTAAAAAATGTAAGTGCACAAACACAAGGATTTATAGTGGTTCGGGTGGATGTTAACTAATCCACCTTAATCCACTCCCCAATTCTATGAATTGAGAGTTTTCTTCACTATGATACCCCAAACCCGGTGGAGTGTCCGGATACAACACTAGCTCCTCGATAAGCCACTACTTATGAACCCTTACGTCCCTTTAAAGAATTCACAAACACCAAATGCTCTTACCACAAGATCATAATGCTCTAGCCTAGTGAAATCACAACTACCTTCTAGATCCCTTTAAGAAGGTAGCTTACAAGTAAACTTATAGCTAAGCTTACAATCACTCATAGTTCTTCAATAGGTCACACCAACTTAATTCCTAATGGAATTGATAAACTTCCTAGATCCCTTTAAGAAAGTTGAATCATTAAGTAAGATGGTATTTCCTATCATAAGAACTATCTAACTTCCTTGACCCCTAAGGAAGTGTCTTACAAAGTAAACTTAAAGACACAAATGATAAGTACAAAGTTTATATTTCAATTCTACTTAGTGTAAGTAGAATCTCTCTTTCTCTCTTATAATCTCTCCATTGATATGTACTTGAGGCTTGGGAGATCAGTAGATATGACTTTGAAATAATGTTGGAAAGAGGTGGTCTTCAAGTTTGGCAAAGTTTGGCATTTATAGGAAAGAAAAAATTCTCTCAGATGGTACACGGCTGCCTTCATGGTCAGCCGTGCTCTGACCTTGCTCCTACTTGACAGCTTTTCAATATATCAGTTTGAGCTCCTTTTTTTGAATTTTTGGCTTCTTTACCCAATATAAAGCTTTCAAAAGATGCTTAATACACCTAGAAGTTAACTCCATTACCCCTTTGATCTTGGACATATGCATGGAGGTTGACATGTGCTAGCTAAAGAGGAAAGTCCAATGTCCTTGACCATTGTCATTGATTTCCTAATAAGGTAAATGCAGATTTTTGTCCCTTGACAAACCACTAGCATCCAAACTTCATTACCCACATCTTTAAACCCTTGTCTTCATCTTTGATGGAAGTATCTTGTTCTTTAGAACCTTGTTACATCTTAATTGAACTAGTTTGAATCTAGTTGGAACTTAATGATCCTTGTTACAATCTTAACTAGCTTGAACTAATTACATTTACATACATACAATGGTACTTTAAACAAATGGGAGAGCACCTCTTTAATTGAGACTTTAATGACCATTATTATATGTTTAAATGACACTATGTAATAAGATAAAAAGATATAATACTTGTGTGTTTAATCTTATTTCAAGTTAAATCATCATTAAGGTGTCATTAGGTGTGATTAATCAAGATTAACATCTTTTGGTTCAAAACTCTTTTGAAATCAAAGAAGGCAACTATTATAAGTACGTTTAAAAAGGTTTTGTAAATTATAGATGCCTTAAAGTAGTCTAACTTAAAGTGGATGAATTTGGTTACAGAGAAAACTGCGGTCGATCCACGGTCGGCCGTGAGGTTGACCGTAGATCAACAGTTTTGTAAAATGGTGCAGCCATTGGAACAGGACATCTACGGTCAGACCCGCGGTTGATCGTGGTGCAGCCGCATATAAGTTTTTACCAAATTAATCATTTATGTATTGGTCTTTTGCTAGAGATAGTGTAGCCTTGTGAACTTGTGTTGTTCAATATGTGGTTTAAGCACACAAGACTTGGTGTCATCATCAAAACAAAGTAGTTAACATTTGAATATTAATATTGGATCACTAACCAACATATATTTTATTTGTCGCGTATGCGTTATCTCTCCGAATATTCAATCGCGTAGCGGTGTTTTCGCGTTTCGGGCTTCGATCGGGCGTTCGGGCTAAAAGCAAATTACCATTTAACAATTTTAGGCCAAAGGGGCCCACCCATACCCCCCATTCGGCCAAACACCCCTAGATGGGGGTGGTTTGGGATTTCTTTTTTTTCATTTTCATTTTACACTTACCATTCCATTTTCTCTCAAACCTAATTTTCCATTTCACTTTCTCCTCTCCCTTTTTCTCTTTTTGACCATCGCCAACCATCATCAACATCATCATCATCTTCATTCAATCAAGTGTTTGGATCAAAGGGCTTTACACAAAATCGGATTCCTCTCGTTCTCCTCTACGCATTCATATCATATGATTCTCGATTAGAGTATAAACCCTAACCCTAACTTTTTGATTTTTATTCAATTTTACTGATTTTGATGTTATTATGATTGTATAGTACTTGTGTATTGTTGTATTGATGATTATATGCTTAGAAATGCTCGTTAATGTATGTTTTCGGTTTAATAAAATTGAGACAGCAGACTTTTTAATTAAATCAATTTAGCTGTTGTTTTTGATAAAATAAAGTGTATAGATGAGTTCCTCTCATCAAGACAATAATTTTAGGCTTTGGATTTAATTCGAGTCCCGGATCAAAAGTTATGCTTAATTTGGTGTTTTCATGAGATTAAAATATAAAAACGAATGTAATTAGTTGGGATCCGACTATGTGACCATTTTTGGAGGCTCTAAGGTGTACTAGTGGGTTAGGATTGATGATTGAATGAACATTCATGTTCGGGTCATCGATATTCGAGCCACGAATCACCCGGAATGGCTAAAACAAGATTTTGAGCGAATTAACGTTCTAAGTTGGTTCATGGCTGATTTTCACGAACCATGAACTGACCTTAGGGTATTATTGAGTGCACTAATGTGTTGGGTGGTTTCGTTAGACGAAGATATATATAAAATTCGTCGAAAATGACACCTAAGGCTCAAGATATGACCCGGCGAACTTTTTATTAAACTTATGGTTATAAAATTTGAACTTATGATATAAATAATGATTTTCATTATTATTAAATTACTTATGATATAAAAGTAATTATCTTAATTCAAGACTTATGTTATATATATTTATTATATCATTTATTAATTACATTATGATTTAATTAAACTTTTAATTAAACTTATGATAAATTTAATAATACTTTTATTATTAATGAAAAATACTTATGATAAGTATTAAACTTATGTTATGAGATTATTATAATAAGACTTATAATAAATATTAATTAATTACTTAAATATTATAAGGCTTAATTATTATTTAATTATAATTTATTTATTTAATACTTATGGTTTAATAATTATAATTAAATACTTATGATATGATTAATAATTCATTATTAATTAATAATACTTATGATATGGTTAAAATTTTATTATTAATTAATAATACTTATGTTATGATTAATATTTAATTAATAAATTAAATACTTATATATATTAGTTATAGTATTTAAGCTTATGTTAACTTTATTAATTCAATTTAACTTAATTAAACTTATGATATGACATGATTATACATATATGACTTTAAATAACATTATAACTTATATTAATACTATAACTTATACTTTAAAATTTAATATTGACTATGTTTGACCAAGGTTGATTTTTGAGTTGACTTTCAGTTGACTTTGACTTTCAGTTGTCTTTTGTTGACTTTTCAATTAAGGAAACTTTTCTAAGTTAAAAACTTTCCAAATATAGCAACTTTCCAAAAATATAAACTTTACAAAAATAGAAACTTTCCAAAAATGGAAACTTTCCAAAAATAGAAACTTTCCAAAAATAGAAACTTTCCAAAAATGGAAACCTGCCAAAAATAGAAACTTTCTAAAAATAGAAAGTACGTGTTATACGCTGTCCTGATCATACTGAAACATACTGAGTGTTGTTCTATGTCTATTTGCAATAAGTACTATAACTATCATACTAAGACTTGACCTAAGTTAGTTATTTATATCGACCTGCTTTATTTATAGGTTGGCGTTGTGATCATTCTTGATCACTTTATCTTTTGCTGCTCTCGTTTCTGTGTTATCACTTCGTTTACGTTAAGGTGAGTTATAGTCCCGTTTTTCATACTATTTAAAGTATTTTTGGGATGTGATTACATGCATTTTGTTTTACGTTTAGACATAAGAGGCAATTAAATTTAAATTATTCATTATGAGTTGAATAAAAATATTCCCTAGTCTGGTAACTGTAATCACTGGTTTCTACTGGTGAACTCGAATCCTATGGATAGATCTATCGGGTTTGACAGCCCCATTTCGAGCTAGTCGCGCTAGCAATTTATAATCGGAATGTATTAGTACTTCGTTATTATTTGAAGATACACCTGTTCAGTGTGTTTTGTGTTTGGTAAGGGTATGGAAATGGTTAAGTGGTTACCAGGTGACTCATGGATTAATGGAATAATGATTTATGTTTTCTAACATTTGAAATCTTGTGGTCTAAAGTTTATTCGTTATTTTAAAACCGATAATTCACTCAACATTTTTGTTGACAGTTTACTCGCATGTTTTCACAGGTAATTGATTGTTTGGGCTTCCGCTGTGTTAGAGAGTCTGCATGCATTTCGGCAGATTTTGTTAAACATTATACTTTGCATTCTCTTTTTGGTTTGTTAAATTGTGGGTGTTTGGTTGACAATGTTTTGGTCAACTTTGGATAGTTTAATAGGTTGAGTTAGTTTAAACTACTTATTTTGGTAAATTTCCTTTATAGGAAATTATTTTAAATAAAGAATGCACTGTTGTTTAATAAATTCATTTAGAGTTTCGATCAAGCTGTAGGACCAAGTGACGGAGCCGTTAAGGGTACTTGACGGGTCATCACACAAATCCACCACGATGTGGTACCGGTGGACACAAACATGGGCATAGACGTGGACGTTGATAGAACGTATTATTAATTATTGTAATATTATGGTTGTTTTAATGAAAACTCTTTTATTTTAATGAATGTATTTTTATTATATTTTATTATAATAAATAATTTAATAATTGAAAACTCTTTTTACAAATTACAAATTATTATAATTAAATAATAAAAACATAATATAATATGAAAAAAATAAAAGAATTATTAATAAACTAATAAATAATTGATTGATGAAAATAATTATATAAAAATCATGATAAATATTAAATAACACAAACATAACATAAATAAGAAAGAAAATAAAAAATAAAAAATTACAAACCGGCATTTCAAATGCCGGTTTGGTTATTTGTGCGGGTCCACAGCCAAACCAGCAAATGAAAAGCCGGTTTGATGTTCAAACTATCAAACCGGCCTTTGAATAACCGGTTTTCCCATGTTTATAATTTTTTTTTTTAAAAAAAAAACTATTTCTGTAAAACCTATAAATATATTCTCATTTTCAAAAAAATTCAGATAATTCCCTGATATGCATGAATGCATCTCGTTCGTATTTATTTTGCTGGCAAAAATTATAACGTGTTTTACCTATTTTATTCGATTACAATCTTATTTGTTATCATATTAGCTCATTCGACGATCATATTTGTTATCATCTCGTTTGCAGGCTGCATCAAATCATTAATTGTGCCATACACATGTTAGCTAACATAAGGTAATTTTTTTCGTGTTGGATTTGTTATCATATTTGTATTATTGTGTTTTTTATTTATGTTTTGTACTCTTTTACGATTACGATCTTTTACTTTTATTTTTAATTTAGGGTTTTGTATGTGACGATTTATAAACTTATTATGAAAGCCAAGAACGCATTTTCATAATTCTTGGTTTATTGTAATTCAAATTTTATATTGGTGAACATGATTAGGGATGACCCCTAAACAATTATTAGGTGCTAAAAACGAAAGAAAAGAGACAAGATGAAGCAGTGAAAAAGTCTCAATAAAGAATGAGTGAATTGACGATGATGATTGTTGAAAATGAAATCTTACAGAGTATAAATTGTGAAGAGGTGATCAAACAATTTGCTACCAAGAATGCGATGAGAGCTTCAATCATTGGTTATCTATTACGGTAGACTTAATTACGCCTTTGGTCCCTCAAGTTTTACCTTTTTTTCATCCTCGCCACTAGAGTATTTTTGTTTCATCCTAACCCTTAAAGTTATGATATAATTTCATTTAGGTCCCTAGTTAACGGATTGAGTTAACGACAGTTAACCTTGGGACCTAAATGAAACCATATCATTACTTTAAGGGTTGGGATGAAACAAAAATATTTTAGGGACAAGGATTATACAAAAATACTTTAGACCAACGGCGTAATCAAGTCAAGCGGGAACGACATTTTATATAATGTTTAGACTTAATTACGGAGTAATTGTTATTTATTTTCCTAAAATGTCGTTTCCGCTTGACTTAATTACGCCATTGGTCTTTAAAGTTTTACCTTTTTTTATCATTGTCCCTAAAGTATTTTTGTTTTATCCTTGTCCCTAAAGTATTTTTGTATAATTCTTGTCCCTAAAATATTTTTGTTTCATCCTAACCCTTAAAGTAATGATATGGTTTCATTTAGGTCCCTATGTTAATTGTCGTTAACTCAATCCATTAACTAGGACCTAAATGAAACCATATCGTAACTTTAAGGATTAGGATGAAACAAAAATACTGTAGGGGCAATGATAAAAAAAAGATAACCTTAGGGACCAAGGGTGTAATTAAATCATTACGGTATATAATTCTAATGTTATACGTTATATGTTTATTGATATGACATTAGTTGTTATTTTTTAAAAAATAGCTTATATTATTCATTAAAGCTTAAGGGTCTTTTTTTCACCTTTTTTTTTTTTTTTTTGGTAAGCAAGGAAACTCTCCTATGAACGAGCACATTGGCTCCCCCATAGAAGGTAAAACCTCGGGTAATCATGCCCCCTGAGCGCGAGACTTGGTACCGGGTGAATTGCGCATTATGCGCACCCTCTAATCACACTTCCTTTTTGAACAATTTGGCATAGTCAGGAATTGAACCTGGATGGTTTGCTTCATTGGGCAACTCGGTAACCCTCAGACCGGCATTGAATACAAATATAACTTATGTACACAAGAAATTCGGAAATTTACAACTCTATGATCAAGGCAAAAATTTCTCACGTAAGTACTTGCTTGTCCTTTCTTACTAAGATCAACTCAAGTGTGCAAGCCAGACATATCACCCGTGGCGATTCCAGGATTAATACTCAATGGGGTCCTAAATTTTTTTCCCAGTACTACTTATATTCGAATGCTATTAGTGGTTGTTTACCTAAAAAAATTTACAAATTTTAAAAATATATGTGGTCCGAGTAGTTCAATTTGGTGGTGTTCCATACAATTTAAAGGAAAAATTATAAGTTTGAAAAATATATAGGGTCATGTAGTTAAATTTAGTGGTGTCCTATACAATTTTCAGAATATTTTCTACGTAAAAATTTTAAACTAGTGGTTTCTCATGACCCCACGGGTCTTAAGCTAGAATCGCCCCTACATATCACGCAACCAGTTACATGCCTATACTAATTTACTAATTACTCGTACTAATCATTAGTTACACTCGTGTGAAAAACGGTTTACTCACGTAGCTATATTTACACCTAAGCTATTTTTGAAAATAAGGATACGAGTCGAAATATTCGTGAAAGGAATCCTTTCAAAATTAACACCCCATATCATAATTTCTGAGTAAAATATAAAATTCATCATTTGAATAATTATTGAGTCTCTTTAGTACTTTAAATTAGTGATTACCATTTAAAAAACAATGTAGTTAAAAAGTACATTAGAGTTTTTTATCTTCTCGAAAAAAACGTAATAACATTATATGGATCCGAAGATCAACGAGTGCGATCAATATAATAAGAAATTCAAAACTATCCAAAACAAGCGTATATAAGTAAAATGAAGTCTACAAAAAATAGAGGACCAAAATGAAACCGACGATTTAGGAGGATAGAATATGTAAATATTGTTAATTAAGTTGTTAAAGGTTTGTTGGTCCCTTGATTAACAACATGAGTATTGTAGAGGGGGAGGGGGTGAATACAATTCTTTTGCTTATCTTAACCGTTTAAGCTAATTAGTATTCATGCAAGTAAATTAAATAAGAGTCAAAGGTAATTTTCAACGATTATTCTTTATTGATATAAATCACAAAGAATCACAACTATCCTTGGAGGAATGATAGTTGGTTGATACAGATTCACCTAAGTTATAGCTATTGAGGTTATCTAAAGCTATTACACGTTTGGACTCTTAATAAAAAAACTCACACTACTACTTGTTACAATAGTGGATACATCAATTTATAGTAGGCCTATTAACTGTGTAAATACTCTATTACTGGTACATAGGATGTCTGTACTTGTGGGGACAACTGCATCAGAGAGCGTACTCTCTTCTTTCCTCTTTGGTAGCTATTTGCAGGAACACCCCAATTCGGTTTGGCACCACTATTTGATTAAACAAATAGAATGTTGTGTTCCCTAAGCGTTGACAAAGAATAACACATGTCTGCACTTGCGTTAAACTTCTGCATTCCCACGTGGTCTTGTAAGGTCACTTGTCAGCCGCCGACGCGTGTCCTTTTCTGTTCAACTTTGTCTTTGACTTCTGTTGAATAGTACAATTGATGTAGACCACTCAGGAAACCACTATGCTTGTAATAGAGCGTAGCTGTCTTGTGTAGTAAGCTGCTTTCCAGCCATGTTGGTTCTTCTATGCTGAGTCACTTGATATTCTTAAATTGCTGGGTACACATCCTGTGCTAATTGAAGAATACTTTCTACCTTGTGCTAGTAGACTAGGCAGCAAACTAAACACTCGACACAACAATATTTGTTGTATATACATAAATAAACCTGTGCTGGCTGCACATAACATTCTAGTGTACATATCTGCTGTTTTGTCATAATTAAATCCTTAATTACATTGGGGACTCAACAATCTCTCCCTATTTGATGATGACAAAACCTATGACATAAAGAGTAAAACACTAAAGCCAGCCATAAAGGACCTAATGAAAATAGGCAGTAAAAATTGTCCTTTTTGGTTTGTTTTTGGGATCTTTTGCTGAGTTATCAATATCTTATAAATTGATATGATTTTTAAGATAAACTAATTTCACATTCATTACAACAAATATATACAACATTTACAAGGCAGTATAATGAATTATGAAATAATAAAAGATACAAGTTTAGCACAAGAAGACTATCTATCTTTATCTTTATCCTTCTCTTTTTCCTCATCAGATAGCTCTTCTTCTTTGACTTTCAAGGCTGCTCAGGCTTCAGGGAAGAGTTCATGCAAGTCAGCAGGATCAAACACTGGAATTTGAGGAGGTAGAATGATGAGATCTCTTCTGTGTGGGCCAGCACCAATAGATTTCTTTTTTTTAGGCTTCTGTGATAGAACTTCTTCTACTATCACTTTTGGTGCATTCCCATACTTAGGTGCTTTATCAAAGAGTTCTTGAAGTTCAGGTTTGAGTGTATCTTTGAGAGCACTTTTATCTTTATCAATGAAGTACTGCAGTATCTCCATCCATTCACTGAATCCAAAGGTTCTTAGATTCGTGTAATCTACCCTCTCATAGACATTATTGTCCCTGCTGACACTAAAGGACATCTTTGTTCCTTTATGCACTTTGATGATCTTACCAGTATTAGATCTTCTGGTCATCACATCAGCATACTTACTCCTAAAGAAATGATCAGATAGCCCTTTTGTTCTTTCAGTTTCAATAGGAGCTTCAGTAGGTACCTTCTCAGCAGATTCCAGTTTATCAAGTACCTTGTCCTGAGCTTTGACTATGGCTTTTGCTAACTTGAGAGATGCAGCCTCTTGTTTTCTGTCAGCAGCCAGTTTAGCTTCTTCTTCCCTAAGCCTCAGCCTTTCAGCATACTCACCGTCATCCCTTCTTTGTTGTTTAAGTTGAATACTTGTAATGTATTCATTCACTGTGATGTTCAGAGATTTTTCTGTTGCAATCAATTGCCTGCTTTCATCAGTTGTCAAGTCATTGCAATATTGCTCTAAGTCTATATCCAGCTTCAAATCCTCATAAAAGAGGGCTTTCTCCTCATCATTGTGGAGCCTTTAACCACTGTTGTATAAGTACATACCAATATCGATGTTGAACTTCATGGCATTAATGTAGAACTGCTGGTCAAGTGAATGATACAACAATCTGATATGGCGTATTCTTTCTGATATTCCTGCTGTTCTTTGTTCTAGTAGCTCAGGAACAGTGCTCTCAAGCCTATAAGCCTCTCTTTCATCTGGATTCATCTTTCTTATGTCAGGCTTTCTTTTTACAGCTGAGTCATCTTCCCAAGTAGTATGTTTATCATTTAGTTTTGGGGAAGATGGAGGATATACGAAAGGTGATTCTGCTGTGCCAGAAGGACCCATTAGTTCAAAGTCATGACGTTCATCCAGTGTCCTATCAAAATAAGCAAGAGTCTGTGCAGGTATTGGTGATAGTATAAAAGTTGAGCTGCCCCTAACCCATACTATAATAAAAGTTGAGCTGCCCCTAACCCATACTATAAAGTTAGCAGCATCAGCAGAATCGTTATCAGATTTAGCTCCCAGCTCATCCTCCTTTGCTGGGTCTTCAGCTATTGTTTCACCCAGCAGCACACTTCTGGCTGGGTCTTCAATTACAACACTCCTTGTTGTGTCTTCAGTACCAGCTGGCTGATTAGTATCAGTTGGTACAACTGCCACAGTACATTCACCAACTGCCTCAAATAAGGGCTCTTTCCTTAGGGGCTGGTAGTCCCTAAGGGCAGATTTTACCCTTTGTTTATCAATAGGCTTGGGTTCAACTGGTGATTCTTGTGTTGATACTGGTTCTTGTGGAGGCAGTAGGGGAGTGATTGCAAGATACCCCCCCTCAGCAGCAGACAAATCTGTCTCTACTGGCTTTTCTACATCATCTTCAAAGTTGATGATCTCTACTGGCTGTGATTGTGCAGCTGGCTGAGCAGAAGAGGCAGGTTGAGAGGATTCACTGGTTTTCATCATACCATCCAGTCATTTCATAAACACATCAGCTCTTTCTCCCCCTAACCTGTTAGAATCCAAATATCTTTGCATCTCTTCAGGTGTCATCTTTTTGCTTCTTTCTACTCGCTCAGCATAAAGCTTTGCCTTCTTTCTGTCAAACTTCACCATGAACTTAGCATTTCTCTTTAAAGCATATTTCTTGTATTGATTAATGCTGAGCAGTTCATTGTGAATTTCAATCTTTTCATGATTGAGGCTTCTACTATGCTCAATTATATGTCTTTTTCGTGCAGCATAGGCCTCGAATCTAGCATTGAAAGCATCATTTAAGTCCCCTGTCTCTTCTAATGCCTCTCCATTTTTCTTTTCATCTTTCTTTCCATAGTTTGAGAGACAACAAAAGAATCAGCTAAAGCCAGTTCAAATACATCACTGGGCTTACTGTCAGAACCAATATCATCCACAGATGTGGTAGGCATAATGGGTTGAGATCCACCAGCAGCCTTGACACCTGCTTCAGTATGAGAGTTGCTAGGCTTGGGGCCAGTATTTCCTTGATCAGCACCATCACCACTATCATCACCATCTCTCCTCTGCTGTTTAGGAGCTTTCTCATGCTCATGCTCCTCCTCAGATTGTTTTCTCTTTTTATGTTTCTTAGATTTCTTCTCTCCCTTTTTATCATCAGCAGGGGCAGAAGGAGAGGCAGGGAGAGCACTTACATCAAGATCACTATCTGACTCAGGAACTGAGTATGCAAAGTTGTTCCAGTTAGCATTAGCAGGAGATAGGTGAGCTCCAGGGTCTACACCATATTGCCTAGGACATAAGTTTGAAGTTCTGACTTCATTCCTGGCAACACCCATGGCCATTTGCTTAACACTGGCTCTAACATCAGCTTGAATAGAAGCTATGCATTGCATTGTCTCCACCAGAGTAACATAAGCAGAAGCAGGAATCATGGTAGCCATCTGCGGTTTCTGTGACTCCAATCTCTCTTCTAATACCCTGTTTTCTTCATTCAGAAATTTATTCCTTTGATTGGCAGCATCCAATTCTACTTGAAGATGGGTAATATGATCAGTATACTCGTTGTGAGAGATGATTCGCTGCTTAAGTTAATCTTCTTCTTCATAGTGGCGGAGAATGATGTCAACTACTAGATCTGCAAAGGCAGAAACCTGACGCAACTGGGTTTCAATAACAGAAGTGGTGATACAACCAGCTCGTCAAATAGCCTCAGTCATGCAGTCAACTAGAGTTTCCCTGATGGTCTTAGTGATATCAGGTGTGATTCTGGCAACTGTTCTGTAAACAGCCAGAGTAGACACTTCAGCTACATCAGAAGTAGTAGTTGTACTGGTTGACGGGCGTTCAGTAGCATCCACAACAGGAGTACCTCCGTGGGGTGGTGGAGGTGGAAGGTCAGTATCTGACTCATCACCATGATCACCATCATTTTTACCTTCACCCGAAGGTTTAGAACCACTGGTATCCTTTGCAGCACCGTCAGTTTCATCATCACTTATATCCACTGGTTTGTCCTTGGAGCCAGTCACATTATCATGAATGACTGGCTCTTCCTTACCAGCACCTTTATCAGCATCACCATCAGATGAAGAAGATGATGAGGAAGAAGCTGAGGAATCACAAGGTACTGGCGAATCAGAAATATTCTGCATTACACACTTACCAGTATTTGGATCAATGATGAACTTGAGAGGTCTCCAAGTAACAGGCCATGGAGAAACAGCTGGAGCCATGCCAAAAACATGGTAATAGGGTTGTTCATTAATTTGCTCCATTGAGACCAACCTCTCATAAACTTCTTCACGTACTTGCTGATCCAGCTGAAAAAGTAGTTCAGTCAGCTCCTCATCAGGTAGCTTGCTGGCTGAAACTAATACACTTTGTGGATCAATAGTCAGCTGATCCACTAGTAATGCAATTTTGGGGGTGATAGAGGCTCCCATGTAAATGAAATTGGGCACCACTTCATCTGGATCTGGTACCTTGCAGACATACTTAGGCTTTTCACCAGAAACAGAAGCCTGATAATGATACGCATAGCACATCGGGCTAATAATTGGTTTTGTCCTTGAGCCTGGCCCGTTAGCGGCCCATTGGCCTTTTCCCTCAAAACCCTAATATCGCCTCTATAAATAGAGGGCAAGACTTCTACCCTAAGGACACAAATATATCCCGAAGCTCAAATGATCCTCCTCTCCCCTCTAGGGTTTTACCTACACAAGTGTAGGGTTTTCCCCTAAAATAGCCATAACCACCCTCCCGAGATCATCATCTCAGCTAGGGTTATCACGGTAACCGGACCGGAGGTTAAAGCCGCTGTACATAATAAACCCTCCTCTATTGCACTCAAGCATATCTCTAGCACTCGGTGAAAATAGGCTTGATCATTTGGCGCCATCCGTGGGACCTCCTTGCAAAAGTCTCGTGTTCTCAGAAACTGCTTCGGATAAACATATATGTAAGTTTGTACTTTTTATCTCCGAAGTAACTGAACGAATTATTAGTGGACATGAACACAAAGGATTATTCATAATGTGTTTAATTTAACTTACAAACTAAAACCATATTAAATTACTGATGGTCAAGTTTCTTTTTTGCTGCATGAAATATTTATGATTTGGATATAAACTTTTCATATGTGTGGTGAAATCGTTATTACGAATAAAAACGCGTAATATATTATTTCAACTGATGATTTATTTACGAAGTTAACAAAAATCAAGATGGATCTATTTATTACGATCAAATACATCTGCTGGGTTAAATTATTATTATCATGCTTATTCTTGGATTTATGAATCCAACTTAACGATAAATAATATGCTGGAGTTCACGAACTGAATTTCGAACTCGAGCTCGACGCCTTCGGGCTGATCTTGATGCCTTCGGGTTGATCTAAACGCCTTCGGGCACACCCGGTGGGACCAAATACGATGGGTCTTGTGTTTACAATTGTTTATCAGAAAGCTTATTCGGATTCGTCATCACCTAAGGAACGATTTATTCATTGTGATGTGAATATAGAAGTTTTCCATGTGAAATCATTCAACAAATAACGCTTTATACGTTAGTCTAATTGATGATGTCTTTACAAATTGCAAAAGTTGACGAATAACAAATATCCGTTCGGTTAAACGGGTCTATCTACTGCAACTTCGATAAAGACAATCTTTACGATATCTTATAAATATTCTTCTCTGAATATTACTGTAAGTAAGAGAGAATTTGGTTTCCATTGATAATGATTTGGTTTCCATTAATTGATGATTTGGTTTCCATAGTATAATATTTTGGCCTCATGCTTACGATTTTATGGGATTGGAGTGGTATGGGATTGGAAGTTCTAATTTTATATCCGCTATTTATGGATTGGAGTGGTACGTGTAAGTACACTGTATCCAATTTTAATATAAATCGTATCTACAACGATACTAAAGTCCCGAATATTGATCATACCATTGAGATCACAAACTCGATTTCAAATCTTATCACAGCGCCTTCCGGCTGATCACAGCGCCTTCGGGCTGATCACGAAGCTTCGGGGAAGATCTTACTACCTCTAGGACAAGCTAATCTAACTTGTCTCATGTAGAGCTCTCACTCAAACTTTCTCGTTTGTTGGTAACAAAGCAACTATTTGCGAAACTAATATGATAATATGTACATGACGAGAACACTCATGTTATTAAATAATTGGAACAATGAAGTGGTTGAACGTAATTGATCATGTTAATTGATCATCTCCACAGAATTAATAGCATGCTCTTATTGTGAGATGTACATGAACGAGTTATGTGGCACTTACGTAACATTGATTTGTTTACGAGATTAAAAAAACGAGATCTGAATAAATATCCTTATGAGATTATTACTCCGACATAAATGGTACCCGATTGCGGAGATATTTTTGATAATTATCTTCACCTTACATATGTTATGTGAATGCCACCATGGAAGTTATGTATGGAATTACAAAACCAATTCCATCAAGTCAGAGATCTGAGTTAATCTCCTTGTGATCTTGCAAGGGTTGGTAAGGCGTTGTACAATAATACTGACATAGCCAAATTACACGAGGCAATCAACGTCATTATCGTCACAATTCTCGCATGATATGCGTTGTTATTGAATGACAAATTATTACCACAAATGTATATACCATGAAGCTTGAATTTTTGAAGCTTTAGTTTGCCACGCTATTTTCCTAATTACGGCCGGACATGGCTACGAAAGCATGCCTTTGCATTGCATAATGGAGGCCTGAGCATCGCCTCGAATACAGTTCATGAAATGCTCAAAAATAACTTTGGCACATACCTTTGTACCACCCATTGTGGCCCGAATGGTGCCTCGAAAATAAATTGTCTTATTTCTTATAAGAAAAGCTACCACTTCCTTGTCAATAGCATGACGGAAGCCATCTTTGCACGGATTCGTGCAATAAGAGCCACATCATTTTGAACAAGCGCCTTCACGAAGATAACTGTGTTGATCTCTGTAAGTCTACTTTATACCCGCATCACCTTGTATGCATTTGACACAATTTGTTTCATTATCATTGTATATTTGCAATCTTTTATAGTTAATAAACTATCGCGGGTACGCAGTTAGCCAGTTAGCATATACTATAATTGTCATGTTCAACGAGTGGATGAAAATATTATTTTCCATAATTGATTAAAGGGGTTGCCGCACATGTTACATGGTTTGCTTAAATATATCATATGCGTAGTTTAGATATAGCGAGTATATATAGTTCAGAATTAGAACAACTCTCCTGAATGAGTGCCTAGTGGTAGGCCTCTAGATTGCTTGGTGTGATATCAATTATAATTATAGTTCAACACAACTAAATAATTTAGGTATCTTGAACTGTGGGCTGGCATAGTATATACTATGACTAGCGGAAAAGAAATGTTCCCTTTAATCGGTGACGGTCGTACACCCTAAAACCTTTTATAAGAGTATGTCTCCTCTTTGGAGATGAACATCATGATGCTAAAAATTATGCAATGCTACTCCGCAAAGGCCTCTCTATAATGCCTCATTATAGTGCTAATCGTGAAATATCACATTCTGCACTATTTGCATTAAGTCCATGGCTGCAATGCGTAAGACCATGGACAAATTGTTTAAAGACCATGGTCGCGTACGCGCGCACCATGGCATATTTATTAAGTCTATGGCTGCAATGCGTAAGACCATGGACAATTGTTTAAAGACCATGGTCTCGTACGCGCGCCCATGGCATATTTATTAAGTCCATGGCCGCAACGCGTAAGCCCATGGACAATTATTTAAAAACCATGGTCGTGTAAGCGCGCCCATGGCATATTTATTAAGTCCATGGCCGCAACGCGTAAGCCCATGGACAATTATTTAAAAACCATGGTCGCGTAAGCGCGCCCATGGAATACTAATTAAGTCCATGGCCGCAATGCGTAAGCCCATGGACAATTGTTTAAAGACCATGGTCGCGTACGCGCACCCATGGCATATTTATTAAGTCCATGGCTGCAACGTGTAAGACCATGGACAATTGTTTAAAGACCATGGTCGCGTACGCCCACCCATGGCATATTTATTAAGTCCATGGCCGCAATGCATAAGCCAATGGACAATTATTTAAAAACCATGGTCGCGTAAGCGCGCCCATGGAATACTAATTAAGTCCATGGCCGCAATGCGTAAGCCCATGGACAATTGTTTAAAGACCATGGTCGCGTACGCGCACCCATGGCATATTTATTAAGTCCATGGCGGCAACGCGAAAACCATGGACAATTGTTTAAAGACCATGGTCGCGTACGCGTACCCATGGCATATTTATTAAGTCCATGGCGGTAATGCGTAAGACCATGGACAATTGTTTAAAGACCATGGTCGCGTTATGCGCGCCCATGGCATCCCATGGCTGCAATGCGTAAGACCATGGACACTTATTATAATCTCGTGGCAGCATTGCGTAAGTCCATAAGATCACTTTATTTGCTCATGATCGCATGCGTGTTTTTGCACTTCCCATCTAAAAGTGGTTTAAGTTTCATTCTAGATTTCAACACCACTAAGTACTGTAGTACTATTGAAATGGGGGCTACCATGATATGAGCATAACTATTAGAAAGGATTATTTTTCTTTCAGTGATTAGCGGTTGCATGCCAAAAATCCTTTAAACGGGTAGGATAGACCTGCATACACATCACATATATTATTTTCGCGGTTAAGCCCGTTAAGAAAACACACTTATCAAGGGAACTGATCCACCCTCTGCAAACTCAGTGTTTTCTTATTTAGTGCGTCCAAAACATTATAAACATTAAGTATGTTGATTACACGCACCGCTGCACAGGGAACGCTCCGAATCCCAAGTGGCATAGTTTAGTTTGGTAACTAAAACTATAAATAATGGTGACAGTAGTAAAACATTGGTTTGTTTCAAACGCTTGTACACCGCGCAGGACGGAGATCTGCAAAGTCATAACTATAAAATACAAGTTTGGTTACTTGTCAATATCACGGGCATTGGATTGACAGGAAGACTCTTGAATAAGCATTGGTTTGCTTCTATACGGATAATGACATTGGTTTGTCCATGCGTAAAATACTTATAAGAAATTTATAAAAGTCAAGAGTATAATATTTAGAGCATTGGCTTGCTCTCTATGAGGACAACATTGGATTGTTGCAGCAAGAATAAAAAGATTATGTCTGTATAGAGGGGTCGCTCCCGTCATGCAACATAACATTTATTCTACGTTATTGTGCAAATAATGAAAACTGGCTTTTTAATTTGCTATTTTGCAAAAATTAAGGAACTAAGTCGTTTCTTTGCTCGAGCATATGCCAGAATAAACACTAAATGTAGAATAACGATGCGCGCATAAAAATACTATCAAAAATAAAAAAGGCATTAGTTTGCCTGCGTAAATATACGCAAGTATATGCAAATTGCGGCATTGAATTGCTCGCACAATTAAATACCCCTCACCTTTTGCTTGAGATGCCTCAAAATGACTGAGTACGGAGCTTGCAAGTCAGAGATGCCTTGAATGCAACATCGATCTCCGATTTATCGCATTGTTGCATCAAGAAGGCTCCTATGTGAATAGCTGGAGAAGCCTCGATGTGGCCTTGAGATTCGGAACTCAAAGTCACTAGCGAGATGTCTTGAACGTAAACGGAAATTCCGAACAATGTTTGCTTCAGGAAAACCACACTTTACAACAAAACGTTTTATGAGTAGACCATGACTTTGTGCTATGGACCACTCTTTACTAAGTCCATGGTCGCGTAAGCGTGCCCATGGCATATCTTTACTAAGTTCATGGTCGCGTAAGCCGCCCATGGCATATCTTTACTAAGTCCATGGTCGCGTAAGCGCGCCCGTGGCATATCTTCACTAAGACCATGGTCGCGTAGGCGCTCATGGCATATTTTCATAAGTCCTTGGTCGCGAAATGCCCTTGGCCGTTATGCGTAATGTGACGACCCGAAAATTTCCGACCAAATTTAAACTTAATCTTAATATGATTATGACACGATAAGCAAAGTCTGTTATGTTGAAGTCTTAACAATATTGAACTGTGTTCATATATTCCATTACTTGTTGACTATCCCCGACGATTCACGAACAATTGTGTGCAAGCAAAAGTATATATAATAAATTGAACTAATAAAATATATTTAAACATTAGAACTACATATGTAAAATAATATACAAAATAAATAGGTTGTAATTAAACTGACTGTATACATATAATTTCTATATATAATTATTATTATATTATATTGTATAAATATTAAATATTGAATATATATTATTATATATTACATACATGTGATACTAATATAATAAGTTTGATTTCAAGCTAAAAATATAGTTATTATGGTTACTTGCATTATTACTATCATTAATATTAATATCAATATCTGTTTTATTAATATTGATGTAATATATAACATATAGATAAAGAAATTGAAACATATTGCTTGTTATTACTAGTATTATTATTTGATATGAATTTGATACATATAATTTGTTATTGTTACTATTTTTATAACTAATATTACCGTTATCATTAAAAATCATTATTTTCATTAGTATTATTATTATTGTAGTTATCATTAGTATTAATTATTAGTAAAATAAAAGATATCATTATTGTTATTATAAATATTATCATAATATTATTATCATTATTATTATTAAGGTCTTTAACAAATATTATTAATGTTATTACTAATAAAATTGTATTATTAATAAAATTATTAACAATTATTATTATTATTATTATTATTATTATTATTATTATTATTATTATTATTATTATTATTATTATTATTATTATTATTATTATAATATCTAATAATTTATTGTTTAATGTTTATTACATATATAATATAATAGCAGATATAAACAAAACATTCAATCTAATCTGCATTTTTTTCTTTGTTGATTGAAGATGCTGTCTACTCCCGTATTAATTCTGTTAGCCATCTATTTCAACCTTTAATTTTTTTAACCTCTTCTTCCTATCTCTGGATGGAATGTCGATACCCACTTGCTTCACTAACATAACTATCGGATACCTCTCATTATAGAGAAAATAATACGAGTTCTTCAACCACGATATCAGTTAGTATTGAACCAACATAATTCCTTTTCACTATCATTACCAATTACTAATTGTAATTGATTCAATTTGTGAATTAAAAACCAAAAAGGAAACTGGTAACCAGTCGTATACCTCTGTTCTTCCTTCTTTTCAGCCATAACTCGAATTTGATTTTTATTTCAAAAACTATAAATGCAGGATTGTTAGGAATCTCGTACTCGAACTCTCTGCAAATTCTTATACCTCAATTCGTTTTATCAATCAAGAATTTCGAGGTCAAAGTTTTGAAACTTAAAAGTCAAAGTTTATGTTCTTCTTGAAATTCGATTTTAATTTAATGTTTCTGTTTCAATTGAGAGTTCATAACGCTTTTACGAATCATTTGAAACCAATTTCGTGTTATAACAATTATCTAAAATGATCTTTAAAACGAAAATCAATATTTTTTTTTTTTAAAAAAAGCAGCGATGGCAGATAGATATCAAGCTACTGTTTATTTTTTTTATTTAGTTCAAGATTAATATAGCTTGATTATGATTTATTTCAAAGTCCTAAGACCGTGAAGTGATTTTAGTAATTGGTTTTATTTTGGGTCGGCCTTGATTGTGTGAAGAGAATGAAGAAGAGAGAAATTAAGGAAACAGATTTAATACAACAGATTTCATCATATATCAGGAAAAACGAAATGGCTGAGTGGTCATGAGGTGATTTGTGTTATCGAGAGGTCTCGGGTTCGAGTCTCGTTGGGAACATTTCTTTTTACGCAAAGTTTTTATTGGTATACAGTCTTTTTTTTCCTATTATTATTATTATTATTACTAGTAATTAATATGATTGTTATTATTAATGTTATGATTATTATGTTTATATGTATTATTGTTATTATTATTGTTATTATTATTATTATTATTATTATTATTATTATTATTATTATTATTATTATTATTATTATTATTATTATTATTATTATTATTATTAACAAGTATTATTATTAAATGTAATTATTATCATTATTCTAATTATTATCATTAACTTAGTTACTAATAAATAGAAGGAGGATTATTACTATTATTATTATGTTTATGATTTAAAATTATTATTTTTACATATTCATTAATATTGTTATTATTATTATTATTATTATTATTGTTATCTATATCAATATCAATAAAGGTACTATTGTAAGAATTTTAGAATTATCAGTGTTATTACTATAGGTAATATTATTACTACTAAGAAAATGACGCAAAAATATTATTACTTCACTAATATTAGTAATTGTACCATTTTTATAATTATTAGTATTATTATCATTAACATGAGTATCATTATTAACAATATCGTTATTATTATTAGTAAATCATTATGATCAAAAATTATCATTTTAAAACAGATAAATATTTTGTACATAAAATATACATATTACATATACTATAATTGTTAATATTTCACATAACTATATAAATCAAACTTACTAATATTATTTATTTAAATTCGTACATATAACAAACTATTAAATTTTAATATAACATTTAAACAAGTATGTATATAAATATAGATATATTAATATAACTATATAAATATTAACCATTTTGAATATATACACAAATTAAATATACATAATATATATATAAAATAAGGATATAATAAATAAATTGGTTCAGTTACGATTATATGTTTTAATATATATATATACAAATGATATAGGTTCATGAATCCGAGGCCAACTCTGCATTGTTCAGTTGTTCAATATCGTCATATATATTTTTACTACAAAATACAGTATTGTGAGTTTCATTACTCCCTTTTTAAATGCTTTTGCAATATATATTTTTGGGACTGAGAATACATGCGCTACTTTTATAAATATTTTACGAAATAGACACAAGTACTTAAAATTACATTCTATGGTTGGATTATTAACCGAATATCGCCCTTCAAGTCTGGTAACCTAAGAATTTAGGGAAATGGCCCCTGATTGACGCGAATCCTAAAGATATATCTATGGACCTTGACAAGTCCCATTCGGGGTACGAATGCTTTAGTACTTCGAGATTATTATACAGACGCGAGGTTCTGTTTTGGGGATATTCTATGCATTAAGTTAACGTCAGTTACCAGGTGTTCAATCCATATGAATGATATTTTTGTCTCTATGCATGGGACGTATGTTTATGAGAAATGGAAATATGAAATCTTGTGGTCTATTAAAATTATGAAATGATTATTTATGTTAAACTAATGAACTCACCAACCTTTTGGTTGACACTTGAAAGCATGTTTATTCTCAGGTACAAAAGAAATCTTTCGCTGTGCATTTTCTCATATTAGAGATATTACTTGGAGTCATTCATGACATATTTCAAAAGATATTGCTTTCGAGTCGTTGAGTTCATAAAAATTATTATTAAGTCAATTATATTTGGATATATTATGAAATGGTATGCATGTCTGTCAACTGTCGATGTAATGAAAGTTTGTCTTTAAAAACGAATGCAATGTTTGTAAAATGTATCATATAGAGGTCAAGTACCTCGCGATGTAATCAACTATTGTGAATCGTTTATAATCGATATGGATTTCATCCAGATGGATTAGGACGGGTCAAGAAAGTTGGTATCAGAGCGATGGTCTTAGCGAACCAGGTCTTGCGTTAGTGTGTCTAACTTATAGTCGTTAGGATGCATTAGTGAGTCTGGACATCGACCGTGTCTGCATGTCAAAAGTTTTGCTTATCATTTTTGTCGGAAATCATCTGCTATTCATCCTTAGGAAATTACCTGCTCATTATTCTTAGTCTAGACACGTTTTACTGCATTGACTGCATGAATAGTGTATAGACAAATCCATATCTTAGCGTATCTGTTACTGTAGACTTTATCTGACATGTTTCCTTAAATTCCTCCGTAATCTACGGGATCTTCTGTACTATATTAGATATTCTATATAATTAGAATATTATCCGATAATCGAAAATCATTTCATATCGAAAATCCTTTAACTGATCATAAGAGATGGATCCTACACCTAGCTTGGATTCCCTTAGTTTCGGAAGCAATTTCGAGATGCGTATTGAAGTTTACTCTGAAGTCAATGAACCCGAAGTGTCTCCACCGTTTAGCTATTTTTCTTTCTGGAGGAGATGGGGGTGGGTCCGAGACTTACTCACTCGATGGAGAAATGAAGAAGGCGAGCCCTACCGCGAACCAAACTTACCTCCTAACATCGGAGAAAACGATGTACTCATCGGTGAACCTATGCGCAACACTGTATTCACCCTTCTTGCTAAAGTTTTCCACCTCGAAGGTCGCATTACTGTAATCTCAGAAAATATTCAACCTCTACTTCCGAATACCAATCGAAGGGGAATATTAGAAGAAGTTAGGAACTTCGAATTGATAATCAAGATCTATCGAATCAGATGAGTGTATGGATAGAAATGATAGAGGGTAGGATAGAAAACCTGACAAGAATGGTGCATGATTTACAAACTATACTTACTACACCAACATCATCACCAACCTCAACACCAACAACACTTGTAGCAACGACAGCAACAGTACCACCATCATCAGCACCAGCAGCATAACCAGTACCAACAACAATATCATCACACGTCTCAACCTCGCAATCTATACCTCAAGCATAATCATCATTCTACGAATCATTCTATATAAACTATCTTCGTCTTTCAGGGCGATTATGTAATCTCTAATATTTTAGAGATTATGTACTCTAGTTCTAGCCCTAAATCTGATGAGTTTAATATCACATTGACTCATTAAATCCATGATTACATCTGAAGAAAATATATATGTATATATGTTTTCATAAAGATTGTAATTAAAAGTTTTATTGTACAAACTGTTAATGGTGAAAATATTTTAACGGGTAGGTAATACCCGAGGAATATTTAAGATTTCACATTAATAAGTTACACTGTATATTCTTCGAATCTGATTCAACGGTCATTTACTATCCTACTTACATCCACAGATATAAGTATCCGTTCACCGTAGAATAAACAGTTCCATTCAATTTCATACTTGGATTTTGATCTATCAGAATTCAACAAGTGGCATAATGAAGAAAACGTTGGACAAAATAAAATTTGTTAGAAACAAACAAACTAACTATGAAAAATTTGGTTAAGAATCCACGCTAACAAAATCCTAGCTAATTGTTCCTAGCTAACTGTTAATTCTGTATTACATTTAAATTATCGCAATTTATATATCGCAATTTTAATTCTCGCAATTTTATTTATCGTCATTTAAATTCTGTCATTTATATTACGCACTTTAAATATCAGGACACGTATACAAGGTTTTGACATATCATATCGACGCATCTGTATATATTATTTGGAATAACCATCGACACTCTATATGCAGTAATGCTGGAGTTAGCTATACAGGGTTGAGGTTGATTCTCAAATAATATATATAGTTTAAGTTGTGATCGAGTCTGAGACATGTACACGGGTCACGATACGTATTAATTAATTAGAATATTATAAACTATATATGAATTATTGAGTTAGTGACTGTGGACTGCAAACTGTGGACTACCAAAATTGGACAATTAAAATGAATTAAAATATTGATTATAACATATGAAACTAAACAATTCTTCAAGTTTGCCACTTGAGTTCATCTTAAACCTCATTTGTATCTTGACGATTACAATCTGCGTTCAAACTTTTCATGATTCTTAAAAACACCTCAATCGAGAGGATGAACCAACCATACCTCATCTACGGAAGAAAAGATTGATGCATATAGTTATGCACCTGAAAACACTCGGAACCTGAGTAAATGTTTAACACGTATCTGTGCAAATTCCTTTAGTGTTATTATTACCCAAAATAACTTAGTGATTTCCTTTCAAAGTAGCAAATTTTGTCACAGCTCCAGCAAGACAACTTCGACTTTTCGTTCGAAACAACCATATTATAACTTTGACATATATGCGTGCTCTTTTATTGTTATCGGGGAACCTTTCATATTCCATCATATTACCATCAGCGTTTAATCATCTAAAAACACAATTCTCCTAAAACCACCTCGAATTGATAACCGATGATTCAGATATCGTAGCATTAAATGCTGAGGAAACAGAAAAATGGTAGATGGTCTAAATGGCCAAGAGTTTGATGATAAAGAAAGGAGTGTTAGGAACGCTTGATAGAAAATTTGGTACTAAAAAAACAAATTGAGCTAACCATGAAGGAGACCAAGGATAAATACAAGGACCAAACCCTATATTCAAAGGATCCAGGTAATTCTTGATCCGATGAAATCTTTAGAGAATATCTTGCTCCGTACTCATGTTAAAATCTTGCGTAAAATCTTTCTTCATCAACCATCGAACTTAAAAATCCCAAAATATCATCATAAATAACTTCGATATTTCTGAGGATATTTTCATAACTCTTCTTGTCCAAAATTAGGTATCTCTTCATGCTATTCGTATTACATTATAAAGGAGACCATTTTAGTTTCTAAATTTCTTTAAAATTCGAGTTTAAATTATGAATGACTTCTGGAGTAGTGTTGGAAATTGATGCATGAGTTAGTATAATATAATGACACTTGATCAATGTGATTATATTACAGTAAGTCATGCTGAGTTTCTAATGGAACGTGATGATTCACATATCATAACGTCATCATGTGCCATGTTACATAACTCTTTCATTCTGCTTAGCTTCTGAACATATCAAGAAAGTATATTCTTGATAGTTCTATTCTCAGTGATTCTGGTAATTTGACAAACCAAATCGTGCTAATACATTCTTTCTTATTTAGAACATGATGTTTTTCCGAAATTCCATACTTACGAATTCTGGACCGTTACTCGCTTTAATATGTAGTGACCCGAACTTTTCCATGTTTATATATATTAATTGAGATTGATATTTACATGATTAAATGTTTCCAACATGTTAAGCAATCAAACTTGTTAAGACTTGATTTAATTGAAATATGTTTCATATAGACAATTGACCACCCAAGTTGATCGGTGATTCACGAACGTTAAAACTTGTAAAAACTATATGATGACATATATATGGATATATATATATATAGTTAACATGATACTATGATAAGAAAACATATCATAAAGTATATTAACAATGAACTACATATGTAAAAACAAGACTACTAACTTAATGATTTTTAAACGAGACATATATGTAACGATTATCGTTGTAAAGACATTTAATGTATATATATCATATTAAGAGATATTCATACATGATAATATCATGATAATATAATAATTTAAAATCTCATTTGATATTATAAACATTGGGTTAACAACATTTAACAAGATCGTTAACCTAAAGGTTTCAAAACAACACTTACATGTAACGACTAACGATGACTTAACGACTCAGTTAAAATGTATATACATGTAGTG
Source organism: Rutidosis leptorrhynchoides (assembly GCF_046630445.1). Classification (NCBI taxonomy): domain Eukaryota; kingdom Viridiplantae; phylum Streptophyta; class Magnoliopsida; order Asterales; family Asteraceae; genus Rutidosis; species Rutidosis leptorrhynchoides. The sequence goes on along the minus strand of NC_092340.1, from coordinate 76,620,068 downwards.
TTTTAATATGTATTTATACACTTTTGAAAGACTTCAATACACTTATCAAAATACTTCTACTTAACAAAAATGCTTACAATTACATCCTCGTTCAGTTTCATCAACAATTCTACTCGTATGCACCCGTATTCGTACTCGTACAATACACAGCTTTTAGATGTATGTACTATTGGTATATACACTCCAATGATCAGCTCTTAGCAGCCCATGTGAGTCACCTAACACATGTGGGAACCATCATTTGGCAACTAGCATGAAATATCTCATAAAATTACAAAAATATGAGTAATCATTCATGACTTATTTACATGAAAACAAAATTACATATCCTTTATATCTAATCCATACACCAACGACCAAAAACACCTACAAACACTTTCATTCTTCAATTTTCTTCATCTAATTGATCTCTCTCAAGTTCTATCTTCAAGTTCTAAGTGTTCTTCATAAATTCCAAAAGTTCTAGTTTCATAAAATCAAGAATACTTTCAAGTTTGCTAGCTCACTTCCAATCTTGTAAGGTGATCATCCAACCTCAAGAAATCTTTGTTTCTTACAGTAGGTTATCATTCTAATACAAGGTAATAATCATATTCAAACTTTGGTTCAATTTCTATAACTATAACAATCTTATTTCAAGTGATGATCTTACTTGAACTTGTTTTCGTGTCATGATTATGCTTCAAGAACTTCGAGCCATCCAAGGATCCATTGAAGCTAGATCCATTTTTCTCTTTTCCAGTAGGTTTATCCAAGGAAATTAAGGTAGTAATGATGTTCATAACATCATTCGATTCATACATATAAAGCTATCTTATTCGAAGGTTTAAACTTGTAATCACTAGAACATAGTTTAGTTAATTCTAAACTTGTTCGCAAACAAAAGTTAATCCTTCTAACTTGACTTTTAAAATCAACTAAACACATGTTCTATATCTATATGATATGCTAACTTAATGATTTAAAACCTGGAAACACGAAAAACACCGTAAAACCGGATTTACGCCGTCGTAGTAACACCGCGGGCTGTTTTGGGTTAGTTAATTAAAAACTATGATAAACTTTGATTTAAAAGTTGTTATTCAGAGAAAATGATTTTTATTATGAACATGAAACTATATCCAAAAATTATGGTTAAACTCAAAGTGGAAGTATGTTTTCTAAAATGGTCATCTAGACGTCGTTCTTTCGACTGAAATGACTACCTTTACAAAAACGACTTGTAACTTATTTTTCCGACTATAAAAATATAATTTTCTGTTTAGATTCATAAAATAGAGTTCAATATGAAACCATAGCAATTTGATTCACTCAAAACGGATTTAAAATGAAGAAGTTATGGGTAAAACAAGATTGGATAATTTTTCTCATTTTAGCTACGTGAAAATTGGTAACAAATCTATTCCAACCATAACTTAATCAACTTGTATTGTATATTATGTAATCTTGAGATACCATAGACACGTATACAATGTTTCGACCTATCATGTCGACACATCTATATATATTTCGGAACAACCATAGACACTCTATATGTGAATGTTGGAGTTAGCTATACAGGGTTGAGGTTGATTTCAAAATATATATAGTTTGAGTTGTGATCAATACTGAGATACGTATACACTGGGTCGTGGATTGATTCAAGATAATATTTATCGATTTATTTCTGTACATCTAACTGTGGACAACTAGTTGTAGGTTACTAACGAGGACAGCTGACTTAATAAACTTAAAACATCAAAATATATTAAAAGTGTTGTAAATATATTTTGAACATACTTTGATATATATGTATATATTGTTATAGGTTCGTGAATCAACCAGTGGCCAAGTCTTACTTCCCGACGAAGTAAAAATCTGTGAAAGTGAGTTATAGTCCCACTTTTAAAATCTAATATTTTTGGGATGAGAATACATGCAGGTTTTATAAATGATTTACAAAATAGACACAAGTACGTGAAACTACATTCTATGGTTGAATTATCGAAATCGAATATGCCCTTTTTATTAAGTCTGGTAATCTATGAATTAGGGAACAGACACCCTAATTGACGCGAATCCTAAAGATAGATCTATTGGGCCTAACAAACCCCATCCAAAGTACCGGATGCTTTAGTACTTCGAAATTTATATCATATCCGAAGGGTGTCCCGGAATGATGGGGATATTCTTATATATGCATCTTGTTATTGTCGGTTACCAGGTGTTCACCATATGAATGATTTTTATCTCTATGTATGGGATGTGTATTGAAATATGAAATCTTGTGGTCTATTGTTACGATTTGATATATATAGGTTAAACCTATAACTCACCAACATTTTTGTTGACGTTTAAAGCATGTTTATTCTCAGGTGAATATTAAGAGCTTCCGCTGTTGCATACTAAAATAAGGACAAGATTTGGAGTCCATGTTTGTATGATATTGTGTAAAAACTGCATTCAAGAAACTGATTTCGATGTAACATATTTGTATTGTAAACCATTATGTAATGGTCGTGTGTAAACAGGATATTTTAGATTATCATTATTTGATAATCTACGTGAAGCTTTTTAAACCTTTATTTATGAAATAAAGGTTATGGTTTGTTTTAAAAAGGAATGCAGTCTTTGAAAAACGTCTCATATAGAGGTCAAAACCTCGCAACGAAATCAATTAATATGAAACGTTTTTAATCAATAAGAACGGGACATTTCAGTTGGTATCCGAGCGTTGGTCTTAGAGAACCAGAAAATTTGCATTAGTGTGTCTTATCGAGTTTGTTAGGATGCATTAGTGAGTCTGGACTTCGACCGTGTTTTCTTTAAAAATGATTGCTTAACAAATTTTGTTGGAAACTATATATTTTTAACATGTGAATATTATGTGATATATTAATCTGTTAACGCGTTTGATATTATGTGATAGATGTCTACCTCTAGAACAAGTCCCATTGACTCACCTAATAATAATGAAGAGTCAAATGTAAATTGGAATGATTCGTGGACTGATTCACAAGTTCCCGAAGAGGAACCGGAAGAAGAGTCGGAACCGGAAGAAGAATCGGAACCGGAAGAAGAATCGGAACCGGATGAAGAAATAGAACCGGTGGGGGAAATAATAAAACGGTTAAGTAAAAGAAAATCCTCAACCAACCGACCAAGGTTAATTATGGTCAATGGTGTTTCCGCCAAGGAAGCAAAATATTGGGAGGATTACCAATTCTCCGATGAATCGGATTCCGACGAGAATTCCGATGATGTTATAGAAATTACCTCAACTGAATTTAAAAAGGCAAAAGAAAATAATAAGGGAAAGGGCATAAAAATAGAGAAATCTAATTCCAACCCCGATGAACTTTATATGTATCGTCAACCCCCGAAGTCCTTAAGTTGTAACAATGACCCGGGAACCTCTAAACCACCAGGTTTTTCTAAACCAATGTGGACAACGACGGCTCGTATTAGGGGAACATCATATATCCCTAGAAACTTGGCAAAACGAACCAAAACCGAAGAAGAAGAAACGAGCGAGTCGGAATAAGATAGTTGTATTCGTGTGGTGTAATATATGTAATATAGTGTTCTTATGCTTTATGATATATGTAAAAATTGCTTGTATTAATAAGTATTTTTTTTTATGAATCTAACTCTTGTCTATTTTACAGTTTAAAAACACAAAATGGATAGACAACCCAATATTTTAAGAGACCTACCCGGAGACATGATTGATGAAATCTTGTCTAGAGTCGGCCAGAATTCTTCGGCACAACTATTTAAGGCGAGATCAGTTTGTAAGACATTTGAAGAACGTTCCAAGAATGTCTTAGTTTATAAGAGACTTTCGTTTGAAAGATGGGGGATATCACATTGGGAAACCCATAAGTTACGATGTGTTTACTTTGACGCATATATTGCGGGGAACCCAAATGCTATTTTACGCAACGGGTTAAGAAATTATTTTGACTCAATATATCCGAATATTGGACTTCGTGATTTAGAAAAAGCGGCTAACATGCAACATAAAGAAGCATGTTATGCTTACGGATTAGTAATGTTCGCTTCTCACCAAAGTGAGAACAAGAACATCGGGCTACAACTATTAAACAAAACGTTTCCACAAGTGACGGAGTCGGTAATTGGGGTAAGAAATGAGGTTTTTAGATTATTACGGGACTGTTGGACATTACGTAACCCTCGTCCCTTTGATGACGTTACAACACGCTGTCTTATCAACGGCCATAACGGTTATGTTGCACAAGACCAAGGATGGGAAGTGGTCCTAGTAAAACCAGAATGCATGACTTGTTTCTGGACGTATGAATTACGTGTCTTTATTGCCTTTGCCGAACGACTTGTGTACTAGCTAGAATTGTCTTCACAACTATCTTGTATCAAAGTTATTGTGTGCTATATTTCATGCTTTATGTAAAATAAGCGGTATTGTAAGTTTGTAAAATATTGTATAAAAGTTTGAACGCGAAATATTATTATAATCAGTTTTTCATATAGAATTGTAGTAGTTGAATTGTATATTAGCTACTAAGTATGAACTTAACGGGTAGGTACTACCCGAATTTAAACTTATAAAACGCTAATATGAAGAAAAAGCTTTTATAAATGAGTTCATATTATGCTACGAAATACTATTAACTACTCTTAATATTCTGTATGATTAACTTGTTCCATTTAACTATTTTGAAGGAAATGGCACCGACTACTCGACACACCGTGAATATGAATGAAGAGGAATTCCGTACTTTTCTAGCTTCAAACATAGCCGCAGTACAGGCTGCGCTACATACCAACAATAACCTTGGATCTAGCAGTACAGGAAATCGTGTAGGATGCACCTACAAAGAATTCACTGCCTGCAAACCTTTGGAATTTGATGGAACCGAAGGACCGATCGGATTGAAACGGTGGACCGAGAAGGTTGAATCGGTGTTTGCCATAAGTAAGTGTACTGAAGAGGACAAAGTGAAGTACGCTATGCATACCTTCACAGGTTCTGCGTTAACATGGTGGAATACCTATCTAGAGCAAGTGGGACAAGATGATGCGTACGCACTACCGTGGTCAGCATTCAAGCACTTGATGAACGAGAAGTACCGTCCCAGAACCGAGGTCAATAAACTCAAGACAGAACTTAGAGGGTTACGAACCCAAGGATTTGATATTACCACGTACGAAAGACGATTCACAGAATTGTGCTTATTGTGTCCGGGAGCATTCGAAGATGAGGAAGAGAAGATCGACGCGTTTGTGAAAGGATTACCGGAAAGAATCCAAGAAGATATAAGTTCACACGAGCCCGCCTCCATACAACAGGCATGTAGAATGGCTCACAAACTCGTGAACTAAATTGAAGAAAGAATTAAAGAACAGACTGCTGAAGAGGCCAATGTGAAGCAAGTCAAAAGAAAGTGGGAGGAAAACGGTGATAAGAATCACCAATACAACAACAACAGCAATTACAACAATAATCGCAACAATTATCCCAACAATCGCAACATCAATCGAAACTACAACAAACGGCCCAACAACAACAACAACAACAACAACAACAGCAACTACAACAATCATCCCAACAACAATAATAACCGCAACAACAACAACAATCAGAAGCAGCTATGCCAAAGGTGTGAAAAGAATCACTCGGGGTTCTGCACCAAATTTTGCAACAAGTGTAAAAGAAATGGTCATAGCGCGGCGAAGTGTGAGGTCTATGGACCAGGGGTTAATAGAACGAAAGGAACAAATGGTGTCGGAATGAGTAATGGCGGAGCAAGTAGTGTCGGAGCAAGTTATGCCAATGTAGTTTGTTATAAATGTGGAAAACCAGGCCACATTATTAGAAATTGCCCGAACCAGGAGAACACGAATGGACAAGGCCGTGGAAGAGTTTTCAATATTAATGCGGTAGAGGCACAGGAAGACCCGGAGCTTGTTACGGGTACGTTTCTTATTGACAATAAATCTGCTTACGTTTTATTTGATTCGGGTGCGGATAGAAGCTATATGAGTAGAGATTTTTGTGCTAAATTAAGTTGTCCATTGACGCCTTTGGATAGTAAATTTTTACTCGAATTAGTAAATGGTAAATTAATTTTAGCAGATAATATATGTCGGAATCGAGAAATTAAACTGGTTAGCGAAACATTTAAGATTGATTTGATACCAGTAGAGTTAGGGAGTTTTGATGTGATAATCGGTATGGACTGGTTGAAAGAAGTGAAAGCGGAGATCGTTTGTTACAAAAATGCAATTCGTATTATACGAGAAAAAGGAAAACCCTTAATGGTGTACGGAGAAAAGGGCAACACGAAGCTACATCTTATTAGTAATTTGAAGGCACAAAAACTAATAAGAAAAGGTTGCTATGCTGTTCTAGCACACGTCGAGAAAGTACAAACTGAAGAAAAGAGCATCAATGATGTTCCCATTGCAAAAGAATTTCCCGATGTATTTCCGAAAGAATTACCGGGATTACCCCCACATCGATCCGTTGAATTTCAAATAGATCTTGTACCAGGAGCTGCACCAATAGCTCGTGCTCCTTACAGACTCGCACCCAGCGAGATGAAAGAACTGCAAAGCCAATTACAAGAACTTTTAGAGCGTGGTTTCATTCGACCAAGCACATCACCGTGGGGAGCTCCTGTTTTGTTTGTCAAGAAGAAAGATGGTACATTCAGGTTGTGTATCGACTACCGAGAGTTGAACAAACTTACCATCAAGAACCGCTACCCACTACCGAGAATCGACGACTTATTTGATCAACTACAAGGCTCCTCTGTTTATTCAAAGATTGACTTACGTTCCGGGTATCATCAAATGCGGGTGAAAGAAGATGATATTCCAAAGACTGCTTTCAGAACACGTTACGGTCATTACGAGTTTATGGTCATGCCGTTTGGTTTAACTAATGCACCAGCTGTGTTCATGGACCTTATGAACCGAGTGTGTGGACCATACCTTGACAAGTTTGTCATTGTTTTCATTGATGACATACTTATTTACTCAAAGAATGACCAAGAACACGGTGAACATTTGAGAAAGGTGTTAGAAGTATTGAGGAAGGAAGAATTGTACGCTAAGTTTTCAAAGTGTGCATTTTGGTTGGAAGAAGTTCAATTCCTCGGTCACATAGTGAACAAAGAAGGTATTAAGGTGGATCCGGCAAAGATAGAAACTGTTGAAAAGTGGGAAACCCCGAAAACTCCGAAACACATACGCCAGTTTTTAGGACTAGCTGGTTACTACAGAAGGTTCATCCAAGACTTTTCCAGAATAGCAAAACCCTTGACTGCATTAACGCATAAAGGGAAGAAATTTGAATGGAATGATGAACAAGAGAAAGCGTTTCAGTTATTGAAGAAAAAGCTAACTACGGCACCTATATTGTCATTGCCTGAAGGGAATGATGATTTTGTGATTTATTGTGATGCATCAAAGCAAGGTCTCGGTTGTGTATTAATGCAACGAACGAAGGTGATTGCTTATGCGTCTAGACAATTGAAGATTCACGAACAAAATTATACGACGCATGATTTGGAATTAGGCGCGGTTGTTTTTGCATTAAAGACTTGGAGGCACTACTTATATGGGGTCAAAAGTATTATATATACCGACCACAAAAGTCTTCAACACATATTTAATCAGAAACAACTGAATATGAGGCAGCGTAGGTGGATTGAATTATTGAATGATTACGACTTTGAGATTCGTTACCACCCGGGGAAGGCAAATGTGGTAGCCGATGCCTTGAGCAGGAAGGACAGAGAACCCATTCGAGTAAAATCTATGAATATAATGATTCATAATAACCTTACTACTCAAATAAAGGAGGCGCAACAAGGAGTTTTAAAAGAGGGAAATTTAAAGGATGAAATACCCAAAGGATCGGAGAAGCATCTTAATATTCGGGAAGACGGAACCCGGTATAGGGCTGAAAGGATTTGGGTACCAAAATTTGGAGATATGAGAGAAATGGTACTTAGAGAAGCTCATAAAACCAGATACTCAATACATCCTGGAACGGGGAAGATGTACAAGGATCTCAAGAAACATTTTTGGTGGCCGGGTATGAAAGCCGATGTTGCTAAATACGTAGGAGAATGTTTGACGTGTTCTAAGGTCAAAGCTGAGCATCAGAAACCATCAGGTCTACTTCAACAACCCGAAATCCCGGAATGGAAATGGGAAAACATTACCATGGATTTCATCACTAAATTGCCAAGGACTGCAAGTGGTTTTGATACTATTTGGGTAATAGTTGATCGTCTCACCAAATCAGCACACTTCCTGCCAATAAGAGAAGATGACAAGATGGAGAAGTTAGCACGACTGTATTTGAAGGAAGTCATATCCAGACATGGAATACCAATCTCTATTATCTCTGATAGGGATGGCAGATTTATTTCAAGATTCTGGCAGACATTACAGCAAGCATTAGGAACTCGTCTAGACATGAGTACTGCCTATCATCCACAAACTGATGGGCAGAGCGAAAGGACGATACAAACGCTTGAAGACATGCTACGAGCATGTGTTATTGATTTCGGAAACAGTTGGGATCGACATCTACCGTTAGCAGAATTTTACTACAACAACAGCTACCATTCAAGCATTGAGATGGCGCCGTTTGAAGCACTTTATGGTAGAAAGTGCAGGTCTCCGATTTGTTGGAGTGAAGTGGGGGATAGACAGATTACGGGTCCGGAGATTATACAAGAAACTACCGAGAAGATCATCCAAATTCAACAACGGTTGAAAACCGCCCAAAGTCGACAAAAGAGCTACGCTGACATTAAAAGAAAAGATATAGAATTTGAAATTGGAGAGATGGTCATGCTTAAAGTTGCACCTTGGAAAGGCGTTGTTCGATTTGGTAAACGAGGGAAATAAAATCCAAGGTATATTGGACCATTCAAGATAATTGATCGTGTCGGACCAGTAGCTTACCGACTTGAGTTACCTCAACAACTCGCGGCTGTACATAACACTTTCCACGTCTCGAATTTAAAGAAATGTTTTGCTAAAGAAGATCTCACTATTCCGTTAAATGAAATCCAAATCAACGAAAAACTTCAATTCATCGAAGAACCCGTCGAAATAATGGATCGTGAGGTTAAAAGACTTAAGCAAAACAAGATACCAATTGTTAAGGTTCGATGGAATGCTCGTAGAGGACCCGAGTTCACCTGGGAGCGTGAAGATCAGATGAAGAAGAAATACCCGCATCTATTTCCAGAAGATTCGTCAACACCTTCAACAGCTTAAAATTTCGGGACGAAATTTATTTAACGGGTAGGTACTGTAGTGACCCGAACTTTTCCATGTTTATATATATTAATTGAGATTGATATTTACATGATTAAATGTTTCCAACATGTTAAGCAATCAAACTTGTTAAGACTTGATTTAATTGAAATATGTTTCATATAGACAATTGACCACCCAAGTTGATCGGTGATTCACGAACGTTAAAACTTGTAAAAACTATATGATGACATATATATGGATATATATATATAGTTAACATGATACTATGATAAGAAAACATATCATAAAGTATATTAACAATGAACTACATATGTAAAAACAAGACTACTAACTTAATGATTTTTAAACGAGACATATATGTAACGATTATCGTTGTAAAGACATTTAATGTATATATATCATATTAAGAGATATTCATACATGATAATATCATGATAATATAATAATTTAAAATCTCATTTGATATTATAAACATTGGGTTAACAACATTTAACAAGATCGTTAACCTAAAGGTTTCAAAACAACACTTACATGTAACGACTAACGATGACTTAACGACTCAGTTAAAATGTATATACATGTAGTGTTTTAATATGTATTTATATACTTTTGAAAGACTTCAATACACTTATCAAAATACTTCTACTTAACAAAAATGCTTACAATTACATCCTCGTTCAGTTTCATCAACAATTCTACTCGTATGCACCCGTATTCGTACTCGTACAATACACAGCTTTTAGATGTATGTACTATTGGTATATACACTCCAATGATCAGCTCTTAGCAGCCCATGTGAGTCACCTAACACATGTGGGAACCATCATTTGGCAACTAGCATGAAATATCTCATAAAATTACAAAAATATGAGTAATCATTCATGACTTATTTACATGAAAACAAAATTACATATCCTTTATATCTAATCCATACACCAACGACCAAAAACACCTACAAACACTTTCATTCTTCAATTTTCTTCATCTAATTGATCTCTCTCAAGTTCTATCTTCAAGTTCTAAGTGTTCTTCATAAATTCCAAAAGTTCTAGTTTCATAAAATCAAGAATACTTTCAAGTTTGCTAGCTCACTTCCAATCTTGTAAGGTGATCATCCAACCTCAAGAAATCTTTGTTTCTTACAGTAGGTTATCATTCTAATACAAGGTAATAATCATATTCAAACTTTGGTTCAATTTCTATAACTATAACAATCTTATTTCAAGTGATGATCTTACTTGAACTTGTTTTCGTGTCATGATTATGCTTCAAGAACTTCGAGCCATCCAAGGATCCATTGAAGCTAGATCCATTTTTCTCTTTTCCAGTAGGTTTATCCAAGGAAATTAAGGTAGTAATGATGTTCATAACATCATTCGATTCATACATATAAAGCTATCTTATTCGAAGGTTTAAACTTGTAATCACTAGAACATAGTTTAGTTAATTCTAAACTTGTTCGCAAACAAAAGTTAATCCTTCTAACTTGACTTTTAAAATCAACTAAACACATGTTCTATATCTATATGATATGCTAACTTAATGATTTAAAACCTGGAAACACGAAAAACACCGTAAAACCGGATTTACGCCGTCGTAGTAACACCGCGGGCTGTTTTGGGTTAGTTAATTAAAAACTATGATAAACTTTGATTTAAAAGTTGTTATTCAGAGAAAATGATTTTTATTATGAACATGAAACTATATCCAAAAATTATGGTTAAACTCAAAGTGGAAGTATGTTTTCTAAAATGGTCATCTAGACGTCGTTCTTTCGACTGAAATGACTACCTTTACAAAAACAACTTGTAACTTATTTTTCCGCCTATAAACCTATAATTTTCTGTTTAGATTCATAAAATAGAGTTCAATATGAAACCATAGCAATTTGATTCACTCAAAACGGATTTAAAATGAAGAAGTTATGGGTAAAACAAGATTGGATAATTTTTCTCATTTTAGCTACGTGAAAATTGGTAACAAATCTATTCCAACCATAACTTAATCAACTTGTATTGTATATTATGTAATCTTGAGATACCATAGACACGTATACAATGTTTCGACCTATCATGTCGACACATCTATATATATTTCGGAACAACCATAGACACTCTATATGTGAATGTTGGAGTTAGCTATACAGGGTTGAGGTTGATTTCAAAATATATATAGTTTGAGTTGTGATCAATACTGAGATACGTATACACTGGGTCGTGGATTGATTCAAGATAATATTTATCGATTTATTTCTGTACATCTAACTGTGGACAACTAGTTGTAGGTTACTAACGAGGACAGCTGACTTAATAAACTTAAAACATCAAAATATATTAAAAGTGTTGTAAATATATTTTGAACATACTTTGATATATATGTATATATTGTTATAGGTTCGTGAATCAACCAGTGGCCAAGTCTTACTTCCCGACGAAGTAAAAATCTGTGAAAGTGAGTTATAGTCCCACTTTTAAAATCTAATATTTTTGGGATGAGAATACATGCAGGTTTTATAAATGATTTACAAAATAGACACAAGTACGTGAAACTACATTCTATGGTTGAATTATCGAAATCGAATATGCCCTTTTTATTAAGTCTGGTAATCTATGAATTAGGGAACAGACACCCTAATTGACGCGAATCCTAAAGATAGATCTATTGGGCCTAACAAACCCCATCCAAAGTACCGGATGCTTTAGTACTTCGAAATTTATATCATATCCGAAGGGTGTCCCGGAATGATGGGGATATTCTTATATATGCATCTTGTTATTGTCGGTTACCAGGTGTTCACCATATGAATGATTTTTATCTCTATGTATGGGATGTGTATTGAAATATGAAATCTTGTGGTCTATTGTTACGATTTGATATATATAGGTTAAACCTATAACTCACCAACATTTTTGTTGACGTTTAAAGCATGTTTATTCTCAGGTGAATATTAAGAGCTTCCGCTGTTGCATACTAAAATAAGGACAAGATTTGGAGTCCATGTTTGTATGATATTGTGTAAAAACTGCATTCAAGAAACTGATTTCGATGTAACATATTTGTATTGTAAACCATTATTTAATGGTCGTGTGTAAACAGGATATTTTAGATTATCATTATTTGATAATCTACGTGAAGCTTTTTAAACCTTTATTTATGAAATAAAGGTTATGGTTTGTTTTAAAAAGGAATGCAGTCTTTGAAAAACGTCTCATATAGAGGTCAAAACCTCGCAACGAAATCAATTAATATGGAACGTTTTTAATCAATAAGAACGGGACATTTCATAATAGAGGTCGGGAGGATAATAAAAAGGCAAAGAGCTACAAAATATAAGAGAAAATATGAAGCCCAATAACAACACGGAGGTTACAAACCGTGGATATTAATACGAATAGCAATATAAAGACACGATAGAATTAAGAATAGCATCACCCCAAGGTAATGGTAGAAGTAAATAGATTTTTCTGGTGGAAGATTGAAAAAAAGGATGACAGAAATGATAATTGGGAAAATATCAAGGAATAGAACTGAATTAAGCATTTTCACAATCTTTTGAATGTAAGAACTAAGAAAGAAAGTATAGTAATTGTGAGAATAATGGAACAAAAGAGCTTAATTTATAATGGAAATATCAGACAGAGTAATCGAGGCAGATCATCGCATTTAATTATAGAGATCTTAATTTCCATAAATCCCGAAGAATTAAATTTAATAGATTTCGAAGATTTTCTTTAAACTCCTTGAATTCCGAAATTCAACCATGACTAGTAAAAAGTTATGATGAAACTCGTCTATCTCATTTCACTATTTCGTGATAGCTTCATTCGTACGCATCGAGTAATCGAATCGTTTTACCTATGTTACTCAATAAGGATAAAACTCTATTTACCAACTCATATTCGTCATGAAAACAATTTTATGGTTAACCATGACGACCTCGATCAAATTTCGGGACGAAATTTCTTTAACGGGCAGGTACTGTGATGACCCGAAAATTTCCGATCAAATTTAAACTTAATCTTAATATGATTATGACACGATAAGAAAAGTCTGTTATGTTGAAGTCTTAACAATATTGAACTGTGTTCATATATTCCATTACTTGTTGACTATCCCCTACAATTCACGAACAATTGTGTGCAAGCAAAAGTATATATAATAAATTGAACTAATAAAATATATTTAAACATTAGAACTACATATGTAAAATAATATACAAAATAAATAGGTTGTAATTAAAATGACTATATACATATAATTTCTATATATAATTATTATTATATTATAATGTATAAATATTAAATATTGAATATATATTATTATATATTACATACATGTGATACTAATATAATAAGTTTGATTTCAAGCTAAAAATATAGTTATTATGGTTACTTGCATTATTACTATCATTAATATTAATATCAATATTTGTTTTATTAATATTGATGTAATATATAACATATAGATAAAGAAATTGAAACATATAGCTTGTTATTACTAGTATTATTATTTGATATGAATTTGATACATATAATTTGTTATTGTTACTATTTTTATAACTAATATTATCGTTATCATTAAAAATCATTATTTTCATTAGTATTATTATTATTGTAGTTATCATTAGTATTAATTATTAGTAAAATAAAAGATATCATTATTGTTATTATAAATATTATCATAATATTATTATCATTATTATTATTAAGGTCTTTAACCAATATTATTAATGTTATTACTCATAAAATTGTATTATTAATAAAATTATTAACAATTAGTATTATTATTATTATTATTATTATTATTATTATTATTATTATTATTATTATAATATTATTATTATTATTATTATTATTATTATTATTATTATTATTATTATTATTATTATTATTATTATTATTATTATTATTATTATTATTATTATTATATCTAATAATTTATTGTTTAATGTTTTTTACATATATAATATAATAGCAGATATAAACAAAACATTCAATCCAATCTGCGTTTTTTTCTTTGTTGATTGAAGATACTGTCTACTCCCGTACTAATTCTGTTAGCCATCTGTTTCAACCTTTAATTTTTTTAACCTCTTCTTCCTTTCTCTGGATGGAATGTCGATACCCACTTGCTTCACTAACATAACTATCGGATACCTCTCATTATAGAGAAAATAATACGAGTTCTTCAACCACGATATCAGTTAGTATTGAACCAACATAATTCCTTTTCACTATCATTACCAATTACTAATTGTAATTGATTCAATTTGTGAATTAAAAACCAAAAAGGAAACTGGTAACCACTCGTATACCTCTGTTCTTCCTTCTTTTCAGCCATAACTCGAATTTGATTTTTATTTCAAAAACTATAAATGCAGGATTGTTAGGAATCTCGTACTCGAACTCTCTGCAAATTCTTATACCTCAATTCGTTTTATCAAACAAGAATTTCGAGGGCAAAGTTTTGAAACTTAAAAGTCAAAGTTTATGTTCTTCATGAAATTCAATTTTAATTTAATGTTTCTGTTTCAATTGAGAGTTCATAAAGCTTTTACGAATCATTTGAAACCAATTTCGTGTTATAACAATTATCTAAAACGATCTTTAAAATGAAAATCAATATTTTTTAAAAAAAAAAGCAGCGACGGCAGATAGATATCAAGCTGCTGTTTATTTTTTTTTATTTAGTTCAAGATTAATATAGCTTGATTATGATTTATTTGAAAGTCCTAAGACCGTGAAGTGATTTTAGTAATTGGTTTTATTTTGGGTCGACCTTGATTGTGTGAAGAGAATGAAGAAGAGAGAAATTACGGAAACAGATTTAATACAACAGATTTCATCGTATATCAGGAAAAACGAAACTGCTGAGTGGTTATGAGATGATTTGCGTTATCGAGAGGTCTCGAGTTCGAGTCTCGTTGGGAACATTTCTTTTTACGCAAAGTTTTTATGGGTATACACTCTTTTTTTTTTCTCTATTATTATTATTATTACTAGTAATTAATATGATTGTTATTATTAATGTTATGATTATTATGTTTATATGTATTATTGTTATTATTATTATTATTATTATTATTATTATTATTATTATTATTATTATTATTATTATTATTATTATTATTGTTATTATTATTATTATTATTATTATTATTATTATTATTATTATTATTATTATTATTATTATATTATTATTATTATTAACAAGTATTATTATTTAATGTAATTATTATCATTATTCTAATTATTATCATTAACTTAGTTACTAATAAATAGAAGGAGTATTATTACTAACTTTAGTGACCCGAACTTTTTCATGTTTATATATATTAATTGAGATTGATATTTACATGACTAAATGTTTCCAACGTGTCAAGCAATCAAACTTGTTAAGACTTGATTAAATGAAATAAGTTTCATAGAGACAATTGATCACCCAAGTTGACCGACGATTCACGAACGTTATAAAATTGTAAAAACTACATGTTGTGGTATATATAGACATATATATATGGTTGACATGAGATTATGATGAGTAAGTATCTCACTAAGTATATTAATAATGTGTGATTTACATAAGAAATGAGATTTACTAAGTTAAGAAACTCGAAATGATATATATAACGATTATCGTTATGATAACACCTACTAAATACATATGTATCATATTAAGATATTGATACACTATATTTAACATGATAAAATTATATTTAAATATATCATTAAGTATGTTAACAATGAACTACATATGTAAAAACAAGACTACTTACTCAAGAATTACGAAATGAGACTTATATGTAACGATTATCGTTGTAACGATATTTTAATGTATATATCATATTAAGAGATATTCATACATCATAATATCATGATAATATAATAATTTAACATCTCATTTGATATAATAAACATTGGGTTAACAACATTAATTGAGATCGTTAACTTAAAGGTTTCAAAACAACACTTACATGTAACGACTAACGAAGACTTAACGACTCCATTACAATGTATATACATGTTGTGTTTTGATAGGTATTCTTACACTTTTGAAAGACTTCAAGACACATATCAAAGTACTTCTACTTAACAAAAATGCTTACAATTACATTTTCGTTCAGTTTCATCAACAATTCTACTCGTATGCACCCGTATTCGTACTCGTACAATACACAGCTTTTAGATGTATGTACTATTGGTATATACACTCTAATGATCAGCTCTTAGTAGCCCATGTGAGTCACCTAACACATGTGGGAACTATCATTTGGCAACTAGCATGAAATATCTCATAAAATTAAAAAAATATTACTAATCATTCATGACTTATTTACATGAAAACAAAATTACATATCCTTTATATCTAATCCATATACCAACGACCAAAAACACCTACAAACACTTTTATACTTCAATTTTCTTCATCTAATTGATCTCTCTCAAGTTCCATCTTCAAGTTCTATGTGTTCTTCATAAATTCCATAAGTATAGTTTCATAAAAATCAATAATACTTCCAAGTTTGCAAGTCTACTTCCAAGCTTTCTAATCCATTCCAAGTAATCATCTAAGATCAAGGAACCTTTGTTATTTACAGTAGGTTATCTTTCTAATTCAAGGTAATATTCATATTCAAACTTTGATTCAATTTCTACAACTATAACAATCTTATTTCGAGTGAAAATCTTACTTGAACTGTTTTCGAGTCATGATTCTGCTTCAAGAACTTTCAAGTCATCCAAGGATCCTTTGAAGCTAGATCCATTTTTATCATTTACAGTAGTTTTATCCAGAAAACTTGAGATAGTAATGATGTTCATAACATCATTCGATTCATACATATAAAGCTATCTTATTCGAAGGTTTAAACTTGTAATCACTAGAACATAGTTTAGTTAATTCTAAACTTGTTCGCAAACAAAAGTTAATCCTTCTAACTTGACTTTTAAAATCAACTAAACACATGTTCTATATCTATATGATATGCTAACTTAATGATTTAAAACCTGGAAACACGATGAACACCATAAAATCGGATATACGCCGTCGTAGTGAAACCGGGGGCTGTTTTGGTTTGGATAATTAAAAACTATGATAAACTTTGAATTAAAAGTTTTTCTTCTGGGAAAATGATTTTTCATATGAACATGAAACTATATCCAAAAATCTTGGTTAAACTCAAAGTGAAAGTATGTTTTTCAAAATGGTCATCAAGATGTCGTTCTTTCGACGGAAATGACTACCTCTTTAGTAATTGACATGTAACTTAAATTTCTGACTATAAACCTATACTTTTTCTGTTTGGATTCTTAAATTAGAGTTCAATATGAAACCATAGCAATTTGATTCACTGAAAACGGATTTAAAATGAAGAAGTTATGGGTAAAACAGGATTGGATATTTTTGATCTTTTTAGCTACGGGAAATGTTTAACAAATCTATACAAATCATATCCTAGCTAACTTATATTGTATTATACATGTATTCTAATATATTATGTAATCTTGGGATACCATAGACACGTATGTAAATGTTTTGACATATCATATCGACCCATGTATATATATTATTTGGAACAACCATAGACACTCTATATGCAGTAATGTTGGAGTTAGCTATACAGGGTTGAGGTTGATTCCAAAAATATATATACTTTGAGTTGTGATTTAGCCCGAGACGTGTATACTCTGAGTCGTGGATTGATTCAAGATACTATATATCGATTTATTTCTGTACATCTAACTGTGGACAACTAGTTGTAGGTTACTAACGAGGACAGCTGACTTAATACACTCAAATCTTTAAAACATAATAAAAATGGTTGTAATTATATTTTGATCATACTTTGATATATATGTACATATTTGTATAGGTTCGTGAATCGATCCGTGGCCAAGTCTTATTTCCGAGGAAGGAAATATCTGTGAAAGTGAGTTATAGTCCCACTTTTAAAATCTAATATTTTTGGGATGAGAATACATGCAGGTTTTATAAATGATTTACAAAATAGACACAAGTACGTGAAACTACATTCTATGGTTGAATTATCGAAATCGAATATGCCCCTTTTTATTAAGTCTGGTAATCTAAGAATTAGGGAACAGACACCCTAATTGACGCGAATCCTAAAGATAGATCTATTGGGCCTAACAAACCCCATCCAAAGTACTGGATGCTTTAGTACTTTGAAATTTATATCATATCCGAAGGGTGTCCCGGAATGATGGGGATATTATTATATATGCATCTTGTTAATGTCGGTTACCAGGTGTTCACCATATGAATGATTTTTATCTCTATGTATGGGATGTGTATTGAAATATGAAATCTTGTGGTCTATTGTTACGATTTGATATATATAGGTTAAACCTATAACTCACCAACATTTTTGTTGACGTTTAAAGCATGTTTATTCTCAGGTGAATACTAAGAGCTTCCGCTGTTGCATACTAAAATAAGGACAAGATTTGGAGTCCATGTTTGTATGATATTGTGTAAAAACTGCATTCAAGAAACATATGTCGATGTAATATATTTCTATTGTAAACCATTATGTAATGGTCGTGTGTAAACAGTATATTTTAGATTATCATTATTTGATAATCTACGTAATGTTTTTAAAACCTTTATTGATAAAATAAAGGTTATGGTTGTTTTAAAAATGAATGCAGTCTTTGAAAAATGTCTCATATAGAGGTCAAAACCTCGCAACGAAATCAATTAATATGGAACGTTTATAATCAATATGAACGGGACATTTCAGTTGGTATCCGAGCGTTGATCTTAGAGAACCAGAAAATTTGCATTAGTGTGTCTTATCGAGTTTGTTAGGATGCATTAGTGTGTCTGGACTTCGACCGTGTTTTCTTTAAAAATAATTGCTTAACATTTTTGTTGGAAACTATATTTTATTAACATGTAAATATTATGTGATATATTAATCTCTTAACATGTTTGATATTGTGTGATAGATGTCTACCTCTAGCACAAATCCCATTGACTCACCTAATAATAACGAAGAGTCGAATATATATTGGCAAGATTCACTTGTTCTCGAAGAACCGGAAGAAGAGGAAACGGAACTGGAAGAAGAGGAACCGAAAGAAGAGGAACCAGAAGAAGAGGAACCGAAAGAAGAAGAGGTTCTGGAGGGGGAATAGTAGGAACCACAGAAAACCGGTCAAATAAAAGAAAATCCTCAACCAATGGACCAAAGTTAATAATGGTCAATGGTGTTTCCGCTAAGGAAGCAAAATATTGGAAAAATTACCAATTTTTCGATGAATCGGATCCTGATGAGGATTCCGATGATGTTATAGAAATTACCCCGACCCAATTTAATGAGGCAAAAGAAAATAATAAGGGAAAAGGCATCAAAATAGAGAAATCTGATTCCGACCCCGATGAACTTTATATGTACCGTCAACACCCGTATTTTCAATATCGTGACAATAACCTGGGAACCTCTAAACCACCAGGTTTTTCTAAACCAATGTGGAAAACGACGACTCGTATTAGAGGAACATCATATATCCCTAGAAGATTAGGAAAAAGAACCAAGTTTGAAGAAGAAGAAACCAGTGATTCAGATTAGAGGGGTGTGAGCATGTTGTGTAATAAATGTATTGTAGTGTGCTTTTACTTTTATGTTCTATGTAAAAATTGCTTGTATTGTTTGTTATTATGAATCTAATCCTTGTCTATTTTACAGTATAAAAACAAAATGGACGTTAAGGGTAGACAACCGAATATTTTAGAAGACCTACCAGAGGATATGATTGAGGAAATCTTGTCTAGAGTCGGTCAGAATTCATCAGCACATTTAGTTATGGCGAAATTAACTTGTCAAATATTTGAAAGACTTTCTAGAAATGCCTTAGTTTATAAAAGGCTTTCCTTTGATAGGTGGGGTATATCACATTGGGGAGACTTTAAGTTACGCCGTGTTTTCTTTAAAGCGTTAAATGCAGGGAACCCAAATGCAATTTTACGCTACGGGTTAAGAACCTATTTTGACTCAACATATCCCAACATAGGATTTCGTGAATTAGAAAGAGATTCTAACATGCAACATAAAGAAGCATGTTATGCTTACGGGTTAGTGATTTTCGCTTCTTACCAAAGTGAGAAAAAGAACATCGGATTGCAGCTTTTAAATAAAACTTTCCCACAAGTGACGGATTCAGTAGTTGGGTGAGAAACAAGGGTTTTAGATTATTACGGGGCTGTTGGACATTAAGAAACCCTCGTCCTTTTGACAACATTACAACATGCTGTCTAGCCAATGGTCATAACGGTTATTTTCCACAAGACCAAGGATGGGAAGTCGTCTTAGTAAAACCAGAATGCATGACTTGTTTCTGGACTTATGAATTACGTGTCTTTATTTCCTTTGCTGAACAACTTGCGTATTAACTAGATTTATCTTCAAAACTGTCCTGAATCATAGTGTACTATATTTCATGTTATATGTAATATAGCGAAGTAGTAAGTTTGAAGAATATTTGTATGTGATATATTATTATAATCAGTTTTTCATATGGAATTGTAGTAGTTGAATTGTATATTAGCTACTAAGTATGAACTTAACGGGTAGGTAGTACCCGAATTTAAACTTATAAAATGCTAATATGAAGAAAAAGATTTTATAAATGAGTTCATATTATGCTACGAGATACTATTGACTACTCTTAATATTCTGTATGATTAACTTGTTTCATTTGACTATTTTGAAGGAAATGGCACCGACTACTCGACACACCTTGAATATGAGAGAAGAGGAATTGCGTGCCTTTCTTGCTTCAAACATAGCCACAGTACAGGCCGCGCTACATACCAACAATAACTCTGAATCTAGCAATATAGCTAACGGCGCAAGAAATCATGTAGGATGCTCCTACAAGGAATTCACTGCCTGCAAACCTTCAGAATTTGATGGGACCGAAGGACCAATTGGATTGAAACGGTGGACCGAGAAAGTTGAATCGGTGTTTGCCATAAGTAAGTGTGCTGAAGGAGACAAAGTGAAGTACGCTACGTATACCTTCACATGTATTGCGTTAACATGGTGGAATACCTATCTTGAGCAAGTGGGACAAGATGCTGCTTACGCGCTACCATGGTCAGCATTCAAGCACTTGATGAACGAGAAGTACCGTCCTAGAACCGAGGTCAATAAGCTCAATTCAGAACTTAGAGGGTTACGAACACAGGGATTCAATATTACTTCGTACGAAAGACGATTCATAGAATTGTGCCTATTGTGTCCGAGAGCGTTCGAAGATGAGGAAGAGAAGATCGACGCGTTTGTGAAAGGGTTACCGGAGAGAATCCAAGAAGATATAAGTTCACACGAGCCTGCCTCCATACAAAATGCATGTAGAATGGCTCACAAACAAGTGAACCAGATTGAGGGAAGAATTAAAGAACAGGCGGCCGAAGAGGCCAACGTGAAGCTAGTCAAAAGAAAGTGGGAGGAAAACGGTGATAAGAGTCACCAATACAACAACAACTATCCCAAAAATCGTAACCTCAATCGCAACTACAACAAACGGCACAACAACAACAACAACAACTACAACAATCATCCCAACAACAATAACAACCGCAACAACAACAACAACAACAACAACAACAACAACAACAATAACAACAACAACAACAATCAGAAGCAGCTATGCCAAAGGTGTAAAAAGTATCACTCGGGGTTCTGCACCAAATTTTGCAACAAGTGTAAAAGAAATGGTCATAGCGCGGTGAAGTGTGAGGTCTACGGACCAGAGGTTAACAGAACGAAAGGAACAAATGGTGTCAGAATGAGTAATGGAGGAGCAAGTAGTGTCGGAGCAAGTTATGCCAATGTAGTTTGTTATAAATGTGGAAAACTGGGCCACATTATTAGAAATTTCCCGAACCAGGAGAACACGAATGGACAAGGTAGCGGAAGAGTTTTCAATATTAATGCGGCAGAGGCACAGGAAGACCCGGAGCTTGTTACGGGTGCGTTTCTTATTGACAATAAATCTGCTTACGTTTTATTTGATTCGGGTGCGGATAGAAGCTATATGAGTAGAGATTTTTGTGCTAAATTAAGTTGTCCATTGACGCCGTTGGATAGTAAATTTTTACTCGAATTAGCAAACGGTAAATTAATTTCGGCAGATAATATATGTCGGAATCGAGAAATTAAACTGGTTAGTGAAACATTTAAGATTGATTTGATACCAGTAGAGTTAGGGAGTTTTGATGTGATAATCGGTATGGACTGGTTGAAAGAAGTGAAAGCAGAGATCGTTTGTTACAAAAATGCAATTCGCATTATACGAGAAAAAGGAAAACCCTTAATGGTGTACGGAGAAAAGAGCAACGCGAAGATAATTCTTATTAGTAACCTGAAGGTGCAAAAACTAATAAGAAAATGTTGCTATGCTGTGCTAGCGCACGTCGAAAAAGTCAATTCTGAAGAAAAGAACATCAACAATGTTCTTGTCACGAAAGAATCTCCCGATGTATTTCCGAAAGAATTACCGGGACTACCTCCACACAGATCTGTTGAATTTCAAATAGACCTTGTACCAGGAGCTGCACCAATAGCTCGTGCTTCATACAGACTCGCACCCAGCGAAATGAAGGAACTTCAAAGTCAGTTACAGGAACTTTTAGAGCGTGGTTTCATTCGACCAAGCACATCACCGTGGGGAGCTCCTTTTTGTTTGTCAAGAAGAAGGATGGTACATTTAGGTTGTGTATCGACTACCTAGAGTTGAACAAACTTACCATCAAGAACCGTTATCCACTGCCGAGAATTGACCACTTATTTGATCAACTACAAGGCTCATCGGTTTATTCGAAAATTGATTTACGTTCTGGATATCATCAACTGTGAGTAAAGGAGGTTGATATTGCAAAAACTGCTTTTAGGACGCGTTATGGTCATTACGATTTTATGATTATGCTGTTTGGATTGACTAACGCACCAGCTGTGTTCATGGACCTTATGAACCGAGTGTGTGGGCCATATCTTGACAATTTTGTCATTGTTTTCATCAATGACATACTTATTTACTCAAAGAATGATCTAGAGCACGAAGAACATTTGAGAAAAGTGCTAGAAGTATTGAGGAAAGAAAAACTGTACGCTAAGTTTTCAAATTGTGGATTTTGGTTGGAAGAAGTTCAATTCCTCGGTCACATAGTGAACAAAGAAGGTATCCAGGTGGACCCGGCAAAGATCGAAACCGTTGAAAAGTGGGAAACCCCAAAAACTCCGAAGCATATACATCAATTTTTAGGATTGACTGGTTACTACAGAAGATTCATCCAAGATTTCTCCAAAATAGCAAAACCCTTGACTGCATTAACGCATAAAGGGAAGAAATTTGAATGGAAGGATGAACAAGAGAAGGCGTTTCAGTTATTGAAGAAAAAGCTAACTATGGCACCTATATTGTCATTGCCTGAAGGAAATGATGATTTTGTGATTTATTGTGACGCATCAAAGCAAGGTCTCGGTTGTGTATTAATGCAACGAACGAAGGTGATTGCTTATGCGTCTAGACAATTGAAGATTCACGAGCAAAATTATACAACTCACGATTTGGAATTGGGTGCTGTTGTTTTTGCATTAAAGACTTGGAGGCATTATTTATATGGAGTCAAAAGTATTATATATACCGACCACAAAAGTCTCCAACATATATTTAATCAGAAGCAACTGAATATGAGACAACGCAGGTGGATTGAACTGTTGAATGATTATGATTTTGAGATTCGATACCACCTGGGAAGGCGAATGTGGTAGCCGACGCTTTGAGTAGAAAGGACAGAGAACCTATACGGGTAAAAGCTATGAATACAATTATTCGTACTAACCTTACTACTCAAATAAAGGAGGCGCAACAGGGGGTTGTAAAAGAAGGAAAGTTGAAGAATGAGATACCCAAAGGATCAGAGAAACATCTTAATATTTGGGAAGACGGAACCCGATATAGGGCTGATAGAATTTGGGTACCAAGGTTTGGAGATGTGAGAGAAATGGTACTTAAAGAAGCACATAAAACCAGATATTCAATACATCCCGAAGCGGGAAAGATGTATAAAGATCTCAAGAAACACTTTTGGTCGCCGGGTATGAAAGCCGATATTGCTAAATATGTAGGAGAATGTTTGACGTGTTCTAAGGTTAAAGCTGAACATCAGAAACCATCAGGTCTACTACAACAACCTGAAATCCCGAAATGGAAATGGGAAAACATTACCATGGATTTCATTACTAAATTGCCAAGGACTGCAAGTGGTTATGATACTATTTAGGTAATAGTTGATCGTCTCACCAAGTCAACACACTTCCTGCCAATGAGAGAAGATGACAAAATGCAGAAGTTGGCGCGATTGTATTTGAAGGAGGTTGTCTCCAGACATGGAATACCCGTCTCTATTATCTCTGATAGGGATGGTAGATTTGTTTCAAGGTTCTGGCAGACGTTGCAACAAGCATTGGGGACTCATCTAGACATGAGTAATGCCTATCATCCACAAACTGATGGGCAGAGTGAAAGGACGATACAAACGCTTGAAGATATGCTACGAGCATGTGTTATTGATTTCAAAAACAGTTGGGATCGACACCTACCGTTAGCAGAATTTTCCTACAACAACAGTTATCATTCTAGTATTGAGATGGCACCGTTTGAGACACTTTATGGTAGAAAGTGCAGGTCTCCAATTTGTTGAAGTGAAGTGGGGGATAGACAAATTACGGGTCCGGAGATAATACAAGAAACTACCGAGAAAATCATCCAAATTCAACAACGATTGAAAACCGCCCAAAGTCGACAAAAGAGCTACGCTGACATTAAAAGAAAAGATATAGAATTTGAAATTAGAGAGATGGTCATGCTTAAAGTTGCACCTTGGAAAGGCGTTGTTCGATTTGGAAAACGAGGGAAATTAAATCCAAGGTATATTGGACCATTCAAGATTATTGATCGTGTCGGACCAGTAGCTTACCGACTTGAGTTACCTCAACAACTCGCGGCTGTACA
Organism: Rutidosis leptorrhynchoides; assembly: GCF_046630445.1. Classification (NCBI taxonomy): domain Eukaryota; kingdom Viridiplantae; phylum Streptophyta; class Magnoliopsida; order Asterales; family Asteraceae; genus Rutidosis; species Rutidosis leptorrhynchoides. Next base: position 76,594,758 of record NC_092340.1, on the reverse strand, counting down.
TAACACTTTCCACGTCTCAAATTTGAAGAAATATTTTGGTAAAGAAGATCTCACTATTCCATTAGACGAAATCCAAATCAACGAAAAACTTCAATTTATCGAAGAACCCGTCGAAATAATGGATCGTGAGGTTAAAAGACTTAAGCAAAACAAGATACCGATTGTTAAGGTTCGATGGAATGCTCGTAGAGGACCCGAGTTCACCTCGGAGCATGAAGATCAGATGAAGAATAAATACCCGCATCTATTTCCAGAAGATTCGTCAACACCTTCAACAGCTTAAAATTTCGAGACGAAATTTATTTAACGGGTAGGTACTGTAGTGACCGGAACTTTTCCATGTTTATATATATTAATTGAGATTGATATTTACATGACTAAATGTTTCCAACATGTTAAGCAATCAAACTTGTTAAGACTTGATTAAATGAAATAAGTTTCATAGAGACAATTGATCACCCAAGTTGACCGGCGATTCACGAACGTTACAAAATTGTAAAAACTACATGTTGTGGTATATATAGACATATATATATGGTTGACGTGAGATTATGATGAGTAAGTATCTCACTAAGTATATTAACAATGTGTGATTTACAAAGAAATGAGATTTACTAAGTTAAGAAACTCGAAATGATATATATAACGATTATCGTTATGATAACGTCTACTAAATAAATATGTATCATATTAAGATATTGATACACTATATTTAACATGATAAAATGATATTTAAATATATCATTAAGTGTGTTAACAATGAACTACATTGTAACGACCCAACCCGTATTAAAATCGGCCCATAAAAAATTTTCATTTTAATACGCGTTAAATAATACTTTAGGTCCCAATTGTGTTTCCATAAACATCTTTAATACAATAGAAGGTTTAATAAACCTTAAAACATTTAATACATTGATTAATTGTCCAAACGGACATACACGACCCGACAAGTTTAGTTTCCAACCAAAACCGAGCATGGTGATTTGGGACTACGCTACCTAAATCCTAATCAAGTACGAAAGCAAGATCTTCTAAAGCATACTAGTCAAGATCTCTAATTCCCATGCTTACCCGAGCCACCATCATGCGAATCTATAAAAATATCAACAACGAGAGGGTAAGCTAACGCTTAGTGGGTGAAAATATACTACATACATATATATGCATAAAATGGACACGCCACAATAATAATCAAATAGCGCATACCGAAGTATCAAGGTATAAGGCAAGCTAAACCTAGCATATCGTACGTTCACTAAGCACAAGCTAACAACACCAACAATATAGTAAGTTCGCAAACAACGTTGTGAACAATGCCAATAAACTACAACCAGAAGGTTAGCTACATCACGTCAATACAACATTATACGTATACAATATATATATATATATATATATATATATATATATATATATATATATATATATATATATATATATATATATATATATATATATATATATAACAACGCATAAAACACCCAAGGTTAACCATAATGCTATGGTGCTACCGGCTCGTGGTTCACACCATACGCATTTGAGTCATACTCTTTTATAGTGCTACCGGCTCGTGGTTCACACTCGATGCTACCGGCACGTGGTTCACATCAATTATTTTATAGTGCTACCCGCAGGTGGTTCACACTCGATGCTACCGGCACGTGGTTCACATCAATTATTTTATAGTGCTACCGGCACGTGGTTCACACTCGATGCTACCGGCTCGTGGTTCACATCAATTATTTTAAAGTGCTACTGGCACGTGGTTCACACTCGATGCTACCGGTTCGTGGTTCACATCCTATCACACACACACATTATGGCACTACTGGCTCGATGGTTCATACCATAACATTCACAAATAAATACGCCATATACACATACGTATAATTATTTCACTCACAATATTAACCCTTCGCCATTGGGGTTATATAATCCACATCACACGCCCATGTGGTAACGTACACACAAGGTGTACACCTCGTCAAAGATGGTTAACCAAAACGCACAACCGTGCCAATTGGACCTATACACAAGTCCATCAATCCACCTATATGTGAAGTGAGCTCTATAACCGAGAACCACTTCACCCGACCGGCACCCATCCTACACATACATACACATATAGGATATTAACACTCACCTTGTCGCCTTGAAGAAGTGCTTCCAAGTAATCCGCAACTCATCAATGAAAAGTACCTAATCCATTATCACAAATTCAACAACACACTTAGATTGGATCTACAAACCAACCCAATTTGACACTTAGTGCAAATTCGACCCAAATGCACCTGCAAGTACAAATCTCGCCCAAACTAACCAATAATCACTAACACAAGTGATAATGGTCATAATATGCCAATTAAACCCGAACACAAATGTTAAACACTTATCGTTCTCAAAATCGCCTATAAACCCTAATTTTGACCCATAAGGTCAAAATCTCACCATTTACAAGTTTTGACACCAAAACATGTTTAACTCGGTTTTATACTTCAACTTAATCCATTTTAAGTTTATAAACCTATTAAATCAACAATCGAGTCAAAATCATCATCAAACCCTAATTTTGGCTCTAGTCAAAATTAGTCAACCCCATGAACCCTAATTGCTTCCAACATCTCAATAATCACTAAATGCTAGTGATTTCACCCAAATTGCAAGTCTCACAAGCATGAACTTGTACACCAAGCCCAAAACCTGGCAATAACAACAATAAACCCGAATATTGGTGTTAATCTCCAATTAACAACTAAATGGTTTCTATCTATGAATCATACAATCAAAAGCCCCAAAAATTGAATGAAGAACACAAAAACGAATTTCGGAGTTAGAGCTTACCACTAGTATCACCGTGTAGCTAAGAACGAGGAGAACACACTTGTCAACTACGCCAAAGATCAACTCCCGATCCTTCCTTTCCAAAAATCCTTTTGAATCCAATTGGGTGTTTGAGTTTGAGAGGAAAAATGAAAAGAAAAGGGAAATTAAAATGAGAAATGAAATGAATGGATGAGGTTAAGCCTCAAATCTGGCTCAAACGTGAAAAGACCAAAATGCCCTTGCTCCTAATTTAAAATTACACAAAACCGGCACCAGTTTACCCGTATTGCCGCGCCGCGGCCTAATTCGTCGCGCCGCGACGATTACCTTGAACTGGGATCATTTTTAAACGAATTTCTGGTCTGGATTTCTTCGAAACGCCGCGCCGCGGCCCTCTTTGTCACGCCGCGACACCATGCCCTTTCTGATTCATTTTTCTCGCGTATAACTTCAACACATGAACAAGTCTCGAACCTTTCATCCACTAGTCGTACGTACACTTTACACCTATAAATCATGTACGGGGAAAAACGAGGTGTTACAACTCTCCCCCACTTAGACTCGATCACGTCCTCGTGATCCTCATCACTTAACCAAACGGACCACACTTCACGGTCCTCAAACATAAGTCCCAACTGACTTTCCTAAGCAATTCTTCCAAATTAATTGCCTTTAACAACTAAATCGTCACCCGCGATTTATCAAATTCCATAATTCCGAGCACTAGCACTAACTCAATCCCTCACATCGGGAAAACTCAACCAATCTCGTACCGAGATATCAACCCCTTAGCGTACCCTTACCGAGTACAACGCTAAAAGCAACCAAGTCTCAACCTAAGGTCGACAATCTGAAACGATGATGACCGAACCAAACGACTCCTTACGGATAACACCAAATCACTAACCATCCATTGTAGTGCGCAACACAACTAATACGCAACTACCGTAACATCATAACAAGCAACGGCTAAAACCGTTAGCGCCCAAAACGACCATGGCAACACTAACCTAAGGTGTACAAAATCGACTATTGTCACAACCGTAACAACACGTGAGCGAAGCGCGGCTATCGCATCACTAATCATACAACATGGTCCTCACGATCCCACCATTGGCGTATAAAACAACCGATGGATCACACCACACAGTCTTTACGACCCCACCATTGGTGTATAAAACAACCAATAGATCACAACACAACATGGCCGAAACAACCCGAAATATTGTGAATACGAACAACCCGATATTCACGTCCTACAACACAACTCATGAATGGTACTCTCATTTCCCACCGGTACTCGCATTTCCCGATAAAGTTATGCCATGACGACGTAACACTACTCCCTTGATGAAGTCAGCGGACCCCGAAGGTCATGCTCCACCAATCTCAACACCGGATGAAGTCAGCGGACCCCGAAAGTCATGCTTCACCGATATAACACCACACTCATGATGAAGTCAGCGGACCCCGAAAGTCATGCTTCACCAATCGATAACCATGATGAAGTCAGCGGACCCCTAAGGTCATGCTTCACCAATCAACGCCCTTTTTGCCTCGAACAACGAGTAACGTAACATCGCGCTCTGCTACGCTATAGTGAATCCTAACAGATACCACTAACCATTCACACAATCGAGCAAGAACTACCTATATCGAACATAGACACAAAACAATAATTCTCTATAAGAGAATCCACCACGCACATCCCTTAACCAAGGGATTCCACCTTGCTTGCCATACCCGTCCATTATCTCTCAACGAGATTTACCACATTACCACCTTGGTGATAATTCAAATCCAAAATCATAGGAACAATTTTACCGAAATTGTACTCCTCCACAAATCGACCAAATCTAGGTCCCGACACAAATTTCGGATCTACCATAAGCGTTGTCCGAAATCTCACACTAAAACCTCCTCGTGCGGGAGTGTAACTCCCCCACTTGGAATTACGTTCCATAACCGCATCTCGTACACCCGTACAATGCTACCAAAGGTAGACTTTACCAACAATTGGGTTCACACGACCCATCACTACATCTCGCTCCAATCTTCGGCACACGAAGGATTTCAACCAATCCTTAACACTTCGAACGAAAAGTGTACCGTAAATTACACAGCTCTACTCTCGCAATCATCCAATTGCTATAGCTTGTCCAACTTCACCCAGTCATTCATGTAACTAAGGGTTTCACTTCGGTACCCTAAGTACAATGTAACCGTAACATAATCGGAGTCGAACACCACGCTAGTAGGTATAAAAGAGGCACCTAATGCCGCGTCACGTAGAATCCTTTACTAACATACATCGAGATCCAAAACACTCGATTTCTCGGGTTTCATCCCACCCGTCGAACCTCATGGTTCATCAACTTCAACACGAGAGCGAACACGCTCTAACATCCGAACACCAAAACTCATTTCCATGGCTTGGTAGAAACATTTCCCAAGACTTGTGACCCCTTATGCCACAATTGTAACATCTAGATGCACTAGAATCCGGTATACCCATCCACGTACCACCCGTGCTCACACTCAGACCCTTAGTCCTCTTACTCGGAGCACCATACGAAACAACCCTTCTCTCACTTGAAGGTTCACCAATCTTTGATCGCGTATACGACTCGAAACCTCTAGCCACTGCGAATAATTCCATTTCGCGTGACCCCGGCTAATCTTATTCTTCAAATCATCATTCAAGGTTCGATAGAAATCTTGCATCAACAAATTATCATTCCCCAAATACTCCGGGCAAAAACGAGTCTTCGCCATAAAGGTCGTCTTGAGAGTATTCAAATCCATAGAACCCTGTTGCAAATTTCGCAACTCATTACGCATTTTCGACAAATCGGCTGAAGTCCGGAACTCCTCGAAGAATTCCTTCTTAAACCCGTCCCACGATAAGGCCATAAACATTTCGCCACCGACAAGATCGATCTTACCATCCAACCAATCCCTTGCCCTGCCCCTCAACAGACTAGTAGCGAGTCTTGTCTTTTTCTCGGGAGGGCAATCAATAGTACGAAAACACCCTTCGACATCCGAGATCCAAGTTGTGCTTACCAAAGGATCCTGTTTCCCGTCATACATCGGGGGTTTAGTCCTCATGAAGCTCTTAAGACAACGCTCCATTTCACCACTACTCCAAGATTCGGAATACTTCCTATCCATTTCTTCCCGAAACGCACTCATTTGCTCCGCAACGGCGGCCGCAACTCTAGCGTTAAACTCCGCGTCGTTCGGCTCGATCCCGTTTCCCGTCGCCATTCTAAGGAATGCAAAGCGATTAGATCACGAACGTATAAAGTTATGCACACAACACCACCCCATCTTGCTAAACACTAGTCGTACATCACTTGCTAGACATAAAATATACTACATACATATATATGCATAAAATGGACACGCCACAATAATAATCAAATAGCGCATACCGAAGTATCAAGGTATAAGGCAAGCTAAACCTAGCATATCGTACGTTCACTAAGCACAAGCTAACAACACCAACAATATAGTATGTTCGCAAACAACGTTGTGAATAATGCCAATAAGCTACAACCAGAAGGTTAGCTACATCACGTCAATACAACATTATACGTATACTATATATATATATATATATATATATATATATATATATATATATATATATATATATATATATATAACAACGCGTAAAACACCCAAGGTTATCCATAACGCTATGGTGCTACCGGCTCGTGGTTCACATCATACGCATTTGAGTCATACTTTTTTATAGTGCTACCGGCTCGTGGTTCACACTCGATGCTATCGGCACGTGGTTCACATCAATTATTTTATAGTGCTACCAGCACGTGGTTCACACTCGATGCTACCGGCACGTGGTTCACATCAATTATTTTATAGTGCTACCGGCACGTGGTTCACACTCGATGCTACCGGCACGTGGTTCACATCAATTATTTTATAGTGCTACCAGCACGTGGTTCACACTCGATGCTACCGGCTGGTGGTTCACATTTAATTATTTTATAGTGCTACCGGCACGTGGTTCACACTCGATGCTACCGGCTCGTGGTTCACACTCGATGCTACCGGCTAGTGGTTCACATCCTATCACACACACACATTATGGCACTACCGGCTCGATGGTTCATACCATAACATTCACAAATAAATACGCCATATACACATACGTATAATTATTTCACTCACAATATTAACCCTTCGCCATTGGGGTTATATAATCCATATCACACGCCCATGTGGTAACGTACACACAAGGTGTACACCAAAGGTGGTTAACTAAAACGCACAACCGTGCCAATTGGACCTATACACAAGTCCATCAATCCACCTATATGTGAAGTGAGCTCTATAACCGAGAACCACTTCACCCGACCCGCACCCATCCTACACATACATATGCATATAGGATATTAACACTTACCTTGTCGCCTTGAAGAAGTGCTTCCAAGTAATCCACAACTCGTCAATGGAAAGTACCTAATCCATTATCACAAATTCAACAACACACTTAGATTGGATCTACAAACCAACCCAATTTGACACTTAGTGCAAATTCGACCCAAATGCACCTCCAAGTATAAATCGCGCCCAAAATAACCAATAATCACTAACACTAGTGATAATGGTCCTAATATGCCAATTAAACCCGAACACAAGTGTTAAACACTTATCGTTCTCAAAATCACCTATAAACCCTAATTTTGACCAATAAGGTCAAAATCTCACCATTTACAAGTTTTGACACCAAAACATGTTTAACTCGGTTTTATACTTCAACTTAATCCATTTTAAGTTTATAAACCTATTAAATCAACAATCGGGTCAAAATCATCATCAAACCCTAATTTTGGCTCTAGTCAAAATTAGTCAACCCCATGAACCCTAATTGCTTCCAACATCTCAATAATCACTAAATGCTAGTGATTTCACCCAAATTGAAAGTCTCACAAGCATGAACTTGTACACCAAGCCCAAAATCCGCCAATAACAACAATAAACCCAAATATTGGTGTTAATCTCCAATTAACAACTAAATGGGTTCTATCTATGAATCATACAATCAAAAGCCCCAAAAATTGAATGAAGAACACAAAAACGAATTTCGGAGTTAGAGCTTACCACTAGTATCACCGTGTAGCTAAGAACAAGGAGAACACACTTGTCAACTACGCCAAAGATCAACTCCCGATCCTTCCTTTCCAAAAATCCTTTTGAATCCAATTGGGTATTTGAGTTTGAGAGGAAAAATGAAAAGAAAAGGGAAATTAAAATGAGAAATAAAATGAATGGATGAGGTTAAGCCTCAAATCTAGCTCAAACGTGAAAAGACCAAAATGCCCTTGCTCCTCATTTAAAATTACACAAAACCGGCACCAGTTTACCCGTATTGCCGCGCCGTGGCCTAATTCGTCGCGCCGCGATGATTGCCTTGAACTGGGATAATTTTTAAACGAACTTCTGGTCTGGATTTCTTCGAAATGCCGCGCCACGGCCCTCTTTGTCGCGCCGCGACACCATGCCCTTTCTGATTCATTTTTCTCGCGTACAACTTCTACACACGAACAAGTCTCGAACCTTTCATCCACTAGTCGTACGTACACTTTACACCTATAAATCATGTACGGAGAAAAGCAAGGTGTTACATACATATGTAAAAACAAGACTACTAACTCAAGAATTACGAAACGAGACTTATATGTAACGATTATGGTTGTAACGATATTTTAATGTATATATCATATTAAGAGATATTCATACATCATAATATCATGATAATATAATAATTTAATATCTCATTTGATATAATAAACATTGGGTTAACAACATTAATTGAGATCGTTAACTTAAAGGTTTCAAAACAACACTTACATGTAACGACTAACGAAGACTTAACGACTCCATTAGAATGTATATACATGTTGTGTTTTGATAGGTATTCTTACACTTTTGAAAGACTTCAAGACACATATCAAAGTACTTCTACTTAACAAAAATGCTTACAATTACATCCTCGTTCAGTTTCATCAACAATTCTACTCGTATGCACCCGTATTCGTACTCGTACAATACACAGCTTTTATATGTATGTACTATTGGTATATACACTCCAATGATTAGCTCTTAGCATCCCATGTGAGTCACCTAAAACATATGGGAACCATCATTTGGCAACTAGCATGAAATATCTCATAAAATTACAAAAATATTAGTAATCATTCATGACTTATTTACATGAAAACAAAATTACATATCCTTTATATCTAATCCATATACCAACTACCAAAAACACCTACAAACACTTTAATTCTTCAATTTTCTTCATTTAATTGATCTCTCTCAAGTTCCATCTTCAAGTTCTAAGTGTTCTTCATAAATTCCATAAGTATAGTTTCATAAAAATCAAGAATACTTCCAAGTTTGCAAGTCTACTTCCAAGCTTTCTAATCCATTCCAAGTAATCATCTAAGATCAAGGAACCTTTGTTATTTACAGTAGGTTATCTTTCTAATTCAAGGTAATATTCATATTCAAACTTTGATTCAATTTCTACAACTATAACAATCTTATTTCGAGTGAAAATCTTACTTGAACTGTTTTCGTGTCATGATTCTGCTTCAAGAACTTTCAAGCCATCCAAGGATCCTTTGAAGCTAGATCCATTTTTCTCATTTCCAGTAGTTTTATCCAGAAAACTTGAGGTAGTAATGATGGTCATAACATCATTCGATTCATACATATAAAGCTATCTTATTCGAAGGTTTAAACTTGTAATCACTATAACATAGTTTAGTTAATTCTAAACTTGTTCGCAAACAAAAGTTAATCCTTCTAACTTGACTTTTAAAATCAACTAAACACATGTTCTATATCTATATGATATGCTAACTTAATGATTTAAAACCTGGAAACACGATGAACACCATAAAATCGGATATACGCTGTCGTAGTGAAACCGGTGGCTGTTTTGGTTTGGATAATTAAAAACTATGATAAAATTTGATTTAAAAGTTGTTCTTCTGGGAAAATAATTTTTCATATGAACATGAAATTATATTCAAAAATCTTGGTTAAACTCAAAGCGAAAGTATGTTTTTCAAAATGGTCATCAAGATGTCGTTCTTTCGACGGAAATGACTACCTCTTTAGTAATTGACATGTAACTTAAATTCCTGACTATAAACCTATACTTTTTCTATTTGTATTCTTAAATTAGAGTTTAATATGAAACCATAGCAATTTGATTCACTCAAAATGGATTTAAAATGAAGAAGTTATGGGTAAAACAAGATTGGATATTTTTGATCTTTTTAGCTACGGGAAATGTTTAACAAATCTATACAAATCATATCCTAGCTAACTTATATTGTATTATACATGTATTCTAATATATTATGTAATCTTGGGATACCATAGACACATATGAAAATGTTTTGACATATCATATCGACCCATGTATATATATTATTTGGAACAACCATAGACACTCTATATGCAGTAATGTTGAAGTTAGCTATGCAGGGTTGAGGTTGATTCCAAAAATATATATACTTTGAGTTGTGATTTAGCCTGAGACGTGTATACACTGGGTCGTGGATTGATTCAAGATAATATATATCGATTTATTTCTGTACATCTAACTGTGGACAACTAGTTGTAGGTTACTAACGAGGACAGCTGACTTAATACACTCAAATCTTTAAAACATAATAAAAATAGTTGTAATTATATTTTGATCATACTTTGATATATATGTACATATTTGTATAGGTTCGTGAATCGATCCGTGGCCAAGTCTTATTTCCGAGGAAGGAAATATCTGTGAAAGTGAGTTATAGTCCCACTTTTAAAATGTAATATTTTTGGAATGAGAATACATGCAGGTTTTATAAATGATTTACAAAATAGATACAAGTACGTGAAACTACATTCTATGGTTGAATTATCGAAATCGAATATGCCCCTTTTTATTAAGTCTGGTAATCTAAGAATTAAGGAACAAACACCCTAATTGACGCGAATCCTAAAGATAGATCTATTGGGCCTAACAAACCCCATCCAAAGTACCGGATGCTTTAGTACTTCGAAATTTATATCATATCCGAAGGGTGTTCCGGAATGATGGGGATATACTTATATATGCATCTTGTTAATGTCGGTTACTAGGTGTTCGCCATATGAATGATTTTTATCTCTATGTATGGGATGTGTATTGAAATATGAAATCTTGTGGTCAATTGTTACGATTTGATATATATAGGTTAAACCTATAACTCACCAACATTTTTGTTGATGTTTAAAGCATGTTTATTCTCAGGTGAATACTAAGAGCTTCCGCTGTTGCATACTAAAATAAGGACAAGATTTGGAGTCCATGTTTGTATGATATTGTGTAAAAACTGCATTCAAGAAACATATGTCGATGTAATATATTTCTATTGTAAACCATTATGTAATGGTCGTGTGTAAACAGTATATTTTAGATTATCATTATTTGATAATCTACGTAATGTTTTTAAAACCTTTATTGATAAAATAAAGGTTATGGTTGTTTTAAAAATGAATGCAGTCTTTGAAAAACGTCTCATATAGAGGTCAAAACCTCGCAACGAAATCAATTAATATGGAACGTTTATAATCAATATGAACGGGACATTTCAGTTGGTATCCGAGCGTTGGTCTTAGAGAACCATAAAATTTGCATTAGTGTGTCTTATCGAGTTTGTTAGGATGCATTAGTGTGTCTGGACTTCGACCGTGTTTTCTTTAAAAATGATTGCTTAACATTTTTGTTGGAAACTATATATTATTAACATGTAAATATTATGTGATATATTAATCTCTTAACATGTTTGATATTGTGTGATAGATGTCTACCTCTAGCACAAATCCCATTGACTCACCTAATAATAACGAAGAGTCGAATATATATTGGCAAGATTCACAAGTTCCCGAAGAACCGGAAGAAGAGGAAACGGAACCGGAAGAAGAGGAACCGAAAGAAGAGGAACCAGAAGAAGAGGAACTGGAAGAAGAAGAGGTTCTGGAGGGGGGAATAGTAGGAACCACAGAAAACCGGTCAAATAAAAGAAAATCCTCAACCAATGGACCAAAGTTAATAATGGTCAATGGTGTTTCCGCTAAGGAAGCAAAATATTTGGAAAATTACCAATTTTCCGATGAATCGGATCCTGATGAGGATTCCGATGATGTTATAGAAATTACTCAGACCCAATTTAATGAGGCAAAAGAAAATAATAAGGGAAAATGCATCAAAATAGAGAAATCTGATTCCGACCCCGATGAACTTTATATGTACCGTCAACACCCGTATTTTCAATATCGTGACAATAACCCGGGAACCTCTAAACCACCAGGTTTTTCTAAACCAATGTGGAAAATGACGACTCGTATTAGAGGAACATCATATATTCCTAGAATATTAGGAAAAAGAACCAAGTCCGAAGAAGAAGAAACCAGTGATTCAGATTAGAGGGGTGTGAGCATGTTGTGTAATAAATGTATTGTAGTGTGCTTTTACTTTTATGTTCTATGTAAAAATTGCTTGTATTGTTTGTTATTACGAATCTAATCCTTGTCTATTTTACAGTATAAAAACAAAATGGACGTTAAGGGTAGACAACCGAATATTTTAGAAGACCTACCAGAGGATATGATTGAGGAAATCTTGTCTAGAGTCGGTCAGAATTCATCAGCACATTTAGTTATGGCGAAATTAACTTGTCAAATATTTGAAAGACTTTCCAGAAATGCCTTAGTTTATAAAAGGCTTTCCTTTGATAGGTGGGGTATATCACATTGGGGAGACTTTAAGTTACGCCGTGTTTTCTTTAAAGCGTTAAATGCGGGGAACCCAAATGCAATTTTACGCTTAAGAACCTATTTTGACTCAACATATCCTAACATAGGATTTCGTGAATTAGAAAGAGCTTCTAACATGCAACATAAAGAAGCATGTTATGCTTACGGGTTAGTGATGTTCGCTTCTTACCAAAGTGAGAAAAAGAACATCGGATTGCAGCTTTTAAATAAAACTTTCCCACAAGTGACGGATTCAGTAGTTGGGGTGAGAAACAAGGTTTTTAGATTATTACGGGGCTATTGGACATTACGAAACCCTCGTCCTTTTGACGACATTACAACATGATGCCTAGCCAATGGTCATAACGGTTATTTTCCACAAGACCAAGGATGGGAAGTCGTCTTAGTAAAACCAGAATGCATGACTTGTTTCTGGACTTATGAATTACGTGTCTTTATTTCCTTTGCTGAACAACTTGCGTATTAACTAGATTTATCTTCAAAACTGTCCTGAATCATAGTGTACTATATTTCATGTTATATGTAATATAGCGAAGTTGTAAGTTTGAAGAATATTTGTATGTGATATATTATTATAATCAGTTTTTCATATGGAATTGTAGTAGTTGAATTGTATATTAGCTACTAAGTATGAACATAACGGGTAGGTAGTACCCGAATTTAAACTTATAAAATGCTAATATGAAGAAAAAGCTTTTATAAATGAGTTCATATTATGCTACGAGATACTATTGACTACTCTTAATATTTTGTATGATTAACTTGTTTCATTTGACTATTTTGAAGGAAATAGTACCGACTACTTGACACACCTTGAATATGAGCGAAGAGGAATTCCGTGCCTTTCTTGCTTCAAAAATAGCCGCAGTACAGGTCGTGCTACATACCAACAATAACTCTGAATCTAGCAATATAGCTAACGGCGCAAGAAATCGTGTAGGATGATCCTACAAGGAATTCACTGCCTGCAAACCTTCAGAATTTGATGGGACCGAAGGACCAATCGGATTGAAACGGTGGACCGAGAAATTTGAATCGGTGTTTGCCATAAGTAAGTGTGCTGAAGGAGACAAAGTGAAGTACGCTACGCATACCTTCACAGGTATTGCGTTAACATGGTGGAATACCTATCTAGAGCAAGTGGGACAAGATGCTCCTTACGCGCTACCGTGGTCAGCATTCAAGCACTTGATGAACGAGAAGTACCGTCCCAGAACCGAGGTCAATAAGCTCAAGTCAGAACTTAGAGGGTTACAAACACAGGGATTCAATATTACTTCGTACGAAAGATGATTCACAGAATTGTGCCTATTGTGTCCGAGAGCGTTCGAAGATGAGGAAGAGAAGATCGACGCATTTGTGAAAGGGTTACCGGAGAGAATCCAAGAAGATATAAGTTCACACGAGCCTGCCTCCATACAAAAGGCATGTAGAATGGCTCACAAACTAGTGAACCAGATTGAGGGAAGAATTAAAGAACAGGCAGCCGAAGAGGCCAACGTGAAGCTTGTAGCGACCCCGACAAATCGTCAAGTGACGGTGTCATCTACATGGGTCCCATTACCTGGTCATAAGTCTTTATGACAACGTTTGACCAAAATATGTCGCCTTCATTTCAACATAAAGATTGTTTCCAAAGTTTAAAAGAATTGTTCAACCAAAAGTTAAGTTACAAGGTTATAAGTACAAATGAAATCTAGGCGACACGGTTTAAAGTAAAGTCATAAGACGCTCCATGAAATGCATGTATACTCGACATCCAATGCAAGTATCAAATAATGAGCGGAAGCAGGTATCACATATCGTGCAAGACCTGAGAAAAACATAGAAATCTGTCAACGAAAACGTTGGTGAAATCATAGGTTTAAGTAAGTAAGTGAGTAAAAGTAAGTAAGTCGAACCACAAGGTTTGCAAAGTTGAAATAATAGTAATACATTCTAAAAGTTAATATTCACGAGCACCCAATTATCAAAGCTTAACATTCCATCCATTGTATACCCCATCCATAGTGCTAGAACAAACACTGATTCTCGAAAATATATTTCATCCGTAGACGGTAGCGAACCGTCAAAGATGAGGGTTGTCAACCCATATGGCCATATAACATAAGTTCTCGCTTACACCCGTCAAGTGTAACTAATGATAATCGAATTGAGGCTTTTTGTTCTAAACTCGTATGTAGAATGTTTGTTTTCCCGTTCTTGTGTTCACTTAGTTCAAAAGAATCGTTTATGTTTTCTCATCCCAAATATAAGTTCAAAAAGAGTAAAAGTGGGACTATGATCTCACCTTTGATTGCAAGAGTGAAATAGTACTTCAACAAGTAAACGTGCAAAGAACAATGCTAGTCTCGACCTAAACAATTAGGTTGTATCAATAACGATAGTCACGAAGGGTCAAAGATGTTCAATTAGTCCTATGGCTCAATACGACTCGATTAATATAGCATGTGAAGCAAATTGTCAAGTTTCATGCAAGATACAAGTATAAAAGCATGTTAGGAAGATTGCATAATTAATTGGTTAAGTTTGACAAAAAGTCAAACTTGGTCGGGTCAAAGTCAACGAAAAAGTCAACATGTTCGGGTCGGGTCCCGGACAAATTTTCCATGCTAATTATTCATATACAAGTATATTAAAACAAGTTTCATGTGAATCGGAGGTCGGTAGCTAGTCAAACATTTCACGTTAAAAGGGACATGGAGGTCAGAATCTGTCCAGGCCATTTGGCGCGCCGCGCGGGGTAGGGTGCGCGCCGCGCGACCTGTAGTTCAGCTATTTTTCTGTCTTTCAAACTATGCACGAGCCAAAACCAATTCTAACACAACTCTTGACCCGCAAACACTTATAACGCCTATCATACATCGTTGGAAAGGTATTTTGACGAGGAATGCAACTAAACACATATCATCAATCAAACTTCCACTTATAACAACCAAAAACCACAATTAAACATTCATAATCAAAGTTCAAGTTCCAAAAACGCATTTTATGATTCGGGCAACCAATTTACATGTATGTTATGCTGTTTCGAAGGTAATCAAACACACATTGCAACAAAACACTTAACAACAATATCTCATAGCATTTGACGCATCAAAAGTTCATGTAAAGCTCATCAAACCCTAATCCAAGTTCACAAAATCATTAATCATGTTCTTGGAGTTTCCTTAATCAACCTATACATCAAAACGAAGCTAATGATACTAGTAACACTTTTTAAAACATGCACTTTAACAATCTAACAACATTTGATCATCCAAAATCAAGGATTTGGCAAGTAATTTTCATATTGAACTAGTTACACCAAAAACAACGAATCGAGCATACAAATTACATACACGACATCACAATGAGCCATAGACACTAATTAACAACTTTATAACTCAAAAATCTCAAGAACACATAAAATTAGTGATTTTAGAAAGTTACCCAAATGAGATGAAGTTGGTATCAAATTGAAGAGGATGAAGAGAGGATTCCAAATATGTATTTTGTTTTGGTTGAAGCTTCCAAATCCGAATTTAGATGATGATTCTTTGTAGTGGTGTTTGAGAGAAAATTGGAAAGTATAGAAAGAAAATGGAAATGAAAATGAAAAGGAAAATGGGGAGGTGGGTGTTGACTAGTCAAGCTAGTCACATCTTTGCTCCAATGGCGAAACTAGTCCCTCGCGTTCGGTTGCGGGTGCGTGAATTGACCAAACGAATTATTTTAAATTACACGGAAGTACGGGAGATATTAAAAATCCGATAACGAGAATATTTAAAATGTTACTTAACAAAGGATACGAATCTAGATATGAAGGGTATTATTTAAAAAGAAAAAGATGGGCGTTAAAATAATTTAACGGAAAAATGCGGGATGTTACATTATCCACACCTCAAAAGAAATTTCGTCCCGAAATTTAGTTGGAAAATAATAATCGATGCCTCTCACTCGAGACCGGAGATGTCAATGCTATGAATAAGTGAAGGTACGTCCTTGAGTGTTCTCATGAATTTGGATTTTTACGATCCCCGGTTTCAACTGGTTTTCCTATGAAGAGAAGTTTGTCTTCAATAGTTGGTGCATTTAGAAGAATTGCACGTTCCTGTTTCGCAGGACACGTTTCTATGTTTGTTACACTAAATGTAAGGTAAACGGAAACTTAATTGAGTCGGAAGTTCTAAACGGTAGGAAGCGGTTCCAATACGCCCCAAGGTTTCAAAAGGTTCAATATTGCGGCTATAGCCTTTCTCGATTTCCCAAAATGGATTACACCTTTCCAAGGTGCGGTTTCTCAATATTACGCGGTTACACACTGGGATTTGCGAGGTTTTCATCTAAGTTTGGTATAACTCTTTTGGGCGACTACGGGTCGTCTCGAGCCCTTCTCGGACTTGGATTATCTCAATTGTTGTTTCTTGGATGAGTTAAGATTCGGTGTTTTGTTTGCCACATGCTTTGGTCCAACGAATAGGGGTATGACATTAGCGGTCATATAGGGTTTCGGAAAGTGCGTGTGAACACGCGAGTGGTAACTACTGTTGTAAGAGGGATCTACTAAAAGCGACCATGCAAGTTTGAAACATGTCTTTCGAAGACGTAAATCGTTCGTTTGTTCGGTTCGTCTGTTTGTGGGTGGTACGCGGTACTCATGTCTAAGCGGGTCTCCAAGGTTTCTTGTAAAACTAGAGGCGAAACGAGTATTTCGATACGGGATAATTGACAAAGATACTCCGTGTTGGAATAGAATCTCTTAAGATATGTTTGAACAAGTCAGTTAGGGTTCGAAAAATGTTCGTTAGGACTATTCACCCTCGTGGCGAATACTAATGTAATATGAGGAATTTCTCTATCCATGGAGAAATGTTACAAGGAGTTTCTTTAAACGGAAATGCGGGCGATAAAGATAGGAGTGAAATGAGGACTTAGAATAGGATGAGCTTGCATCTCGAGGTTGCCATAACGTGCCTCTAGTTGTCAAAAGTTGAAGTCTGAAAGAGAAACGAGATAGTACACGTAGTTGTATAGTTCGGGGTTGAATAATAGTTGGCCGATTATCAGAAATACAAGGGCGTTAAGTCAAAGAAGAGTGAAGTATCGTTGGATTGTGTGTTATCTTAATTTCCAGTAATATCAGACGGTAACGGTGAAATAACAGAGGTATGTAGTGTGGTACGCGATGACAAGAATATTGATCGGATCCACAATTTAGTATTCGAATTCTTCGTGCAAAATAACGAATTTCCGTTCCGTTGATTTCGAGTCGAGGGAGTATGCCTTTCGGCGTCCAAGTAGAAATATTTCCATATTTGAGTCCCATCTGGTGTTGTACGAATTTAGCTAGAAATGTTGGTGTGAAGAATCACGCTCAAGGTTCGATCGCGGAGAGATTAAAGTCGTGTAACACGAGAAAAGTCAGAAATGAATTTTCGGTAAGAACCGGTGAGATCTAAGATTTTTACGAATACAAGTCTGAGTTGGGAGAGTTCCCTGATTACATGTGGCTTGATTTCGAGATTGATTGTAATGCCTTGACCATTAACATCATAGTCTAGAAAATTGGACTTAGTTGAATAAGTTAAGATGTCATCTATAAATACGATAACAGATTTGTCTAGATAAGTTTGCATACGTGGTTTAGGAGGTTCATGAATACGGACGGAGTCCTAAATAAATCGACGGTACTAAGAGAGATTTACAACTAACGTTGCGAGTTCGGAAGATGGCTTAGGAGACATCGTCTCCCTTAACTCCCAATTGATGATAACCGGAACGGAGGTCGTTTTGGAATACACACAGGATTCATGCAAGTAATCATGAGGTCATGGATGCGAGGGAGAGGGTATCGGTTTCCAACCGAAAATTACTCAGTTCACAATAATCTATACAAGATGATGGGGAAACATTTTCTTTTTAACGAATAGGTTCCGAGCTCCCTAGTTCTATAGGTGTCAAGTCAAAAGTCTTAACGTATATCCTCCAATAAAATTTATAGGCACACAATATTTTCCGTTGGTCACTTAAATTGCCTAAGTAGTGTCTAGGGGAAAAAGGTGAAGTGCAAAGAGTATGAGTCAGAGCCTTGATTATAAATCGTCTAACGGTAACCGAATCGAATAAACATGAAACGTGAGAATTTCGAGAAGAAACATACCCGTGACTAGTCCATCCTCGTCTCGGGCATCCTAGGCGTTGATGTTGAAAGTTTAACGGCGTGCGTTGGGGTTGATTATCTTATTTGGGCATTCATTCCTAAAATGACCCGTTTGGCCACATGCGTAGCAAGTGACCGACTTTTGTGTGTTGGGTCCCTTTCGAGGGACGGGGGTGGCACTTCCACAATGTTTGTCGATGTGACCACTTCCTTGGAGCCGGTGGCGAAACCTGCCACATCCTTCAAAGTGATGCTTGTGGCATTCGTTACAAAAAGGTAGTTTTTCGGCATACCCTTTCTTGTCGCCGGGGAAAAAGGGCTCTTTGGTGAAGTTGTTATTGTTGCGGTTGCTTGATTGGGAGGCTTCCCATTTTCTTTTGTTGTTACTCGGGTGGTTCTCGACCATTGGTGCCGGTGCTTCCATTTCATTCGCCGTTTCTAAAGTTTGGTGGGCCTTGGTTAAAGCCTCTTGTAGGTTAGTGGGTTGGGATGCTATTACCTCGTGTTGAATGCTCTTAGGGAGGCCATCCATGTAAGGTTCGACTCTTAGGGATTAAGGAGTCATGAGATTTGGACACATTGAGACTAGTTCGGTGAACCGTTGATTATAAGTTCCGAGGTCATTCCCGACCGTTTTTAAATTCCTTAGACCCTGTTCGAGCCTTCGAGTCTCGTCGCACAGAAAATATTCGGTGATCATTCTTTCTCTTAATTCGGTCCATGAGAGTGTGTGGGCTTCATCGATACCCACCGATTGTACGTACTTGTTCCACCACGAAAGAGCAATGCCGGTGAAAGTGAGGGTGGAAAACTTGACCTTATCTTGGTCTCGACAACCGCTTGTGTTAAAAACGATCTCCATTTGTTCAAACCATCGGGTGAGAACAACCGGTCCTCCGGTTCCATCGAAAGTGGGAGGGTTGTACTTCATGAAGTTCTTGTAGGAGCAACCTTCGCTTGAATTACCGGCTCCACGATTGGTATTGTTGGGAAAAGTGATCGGTCACGGCCGTACCCACGGCGGTGGCTATCATTCATTGAAGAGCTTGTTCTAGAGTTTCGAGAGGGGTATTGTGTTGACCTTGGTGAGCCATTGTTCCTTCATGACACAAGAATATCGTTGATTAGTATTCTTAACAATACTAACCGTGATATGGAATAAGGATAGAGAGAAAATTTTTCCTTGACTCGCCTTAAATTCTTTATGTCATAATGTCGGAACGTCCATGTGAATCACCGTAATATAATCCCGGAAATTATATTACCCTGATTCTCATGTGCATTTAACATTACTTCATAAAGTCAAGGTGGCGCGTCAACAAAATTTATCAACGTAAGATCAAGATCGAATACGAGTTAGATATGATAGAAGAGTTCGAGTATAAATGCACAAATAGTCAAGTAATTCCTACTTCAGTCTATATACCGGTTGTAGTCTAGATTCACCTATGTACCCTATGACTCGGGGTGGACACAAATGAACTCTAAATCCCTACAACCAAGGCTCTGATACCACTTGTAGCGACCCCGACAAATCGTCAAGTGACGGCGTCATCTACATGGGTCCCATTACCTGGTCATAAGTCTTTATGACAACGTTTGACCAAAATATGTCGCCTTCATTTCAACATAAAGATTGTTTCCAAAGTTTAAAAGAATTGTTCAACCAAAAGTTAAGTTACAAGGTTATAAGTACAAATGAAATCTAGGCGACACGGTTTAAAGTAAAGTCATAAGACGCTCCATGAAATGCATGTATACTCGACATCCAATGCAAGTATCAAATAATGAGCAGAAGCAGGTATCACATATCGTGCAAGACCTGAGAAAAACATAGAAATCTGTCAACGAAAACGTTGGTGAAATCATAGGTTTAAGTAAGTAAGTGAGTAAAAGTAAGTAAGTCGAACCACAAGGTTTGCAAAGTTGAAATAATAGTAATACATTCTAAAAGTTAATATTCACGAGCACCCAATTATCAAAGCTTAACATTCCATCCATTGTATACCCCATCCATAGTGCTAGAACAAACACTGATTCTCGAAAATATATTTCATCCGTAGACGGTAGCGAACCGTCAAAGATGAGGGTTGTCAACCCATATGGCCATATATCATAAGTTCTCGCTTACACCCGTCAAGTGTAACTAATGATAATCGAATTGAGGCTTTTTGTTCTAAACTCGTATGTAGAATGTTTGTTTTCCCGTTCTTGTGTTCACTTAGTTCAAAAGAATCGTTTATGTTTTCTCATCCCAAATATAAGTTCAAAAAGAGTAAAAGTGGGACTATGATCTCACCTTTGATTGCAAGAGTGAAATAGTACTTCAACAAGTAAACGTGCAAAGAACAATGCTAGTCTCGACCTAAACAATTAGGTTGTATCAATAACGATAGTCACGAAGGGTCAAAGATGTTCAATTAGTCCTATGGCTCAATACGACTCGATTAATATAGCATGTGAAGCAAATTGTCAAGTTTCATGCAAGATACAAGTATAAAAGCATGTTAGGAAGATTGCATAATTAATTGGTTAAGTTTGACAAAAAGTCAAACTTGGTCGGGTCAAAGTCAACGAAAAAGTCAACATGTTCGGGTCGGGTCCCGGACAAATTTTCCATGCTAATTATTCATATACAAGTATATTAAAACAAGTTTCATGTGAATAGGAGGTCGGTAGCTAGTCAAACATTTCACGTTAAAAGGGACATGGAGGTCAGAATCTGTCCAGGCCATTTGGCGCGCCGCGCGGGGTAGGGTGCGCGCCGCGCGACCTGTAGTTCAGCTATTTTTCTGTCTTTCAAACTATGCACGAGCCAAAACCAATTCTAACACAACTCTTGACCCGCAAACACTTATAACGCCTATCATACATCGTTGGAAAGGTATTTTGACGAGGAATGCAACTAAACACATATCATCAATCAAACTTCCACTTATAACAACCAAAAACCACAATTAAACATTCATAATCAAAGTTCAAGTTCCAAAAACGCATTTTATGATTCGGGCAACCAATTTACATGTATGTTATGCCGTTTCGAAGGTAATCAAACACACATTGCAACAAAACACTTAACAACAATATCTCATAGCATTTGACGCATCAAAAGTTCATGTAAAGCTCATCAAACCCTAATCCAAGTTCACAAAATCATTAATCATGTTCTTGGAGTTTCCTTAATCAACCTATACATCAAAACGAAGCTAATGATACTAGTAACACTTTTTAAAACATGCACTTTAACAATCTAACAACATTTGATCATCCAAAATCAAGGATTTGGCAAGTAATTTTCATATTGAACTAGTTACACCAAAAACAACGAATCGAGCATACAAATTACATACACGACATCACAATGAGCCATAGACACTAATTAACAACTTTATAACTCAAAAATCTCAAGAACACATAAAATTAGTGATTTTAGAAAGTTACCCAAATGAGATGAAGTTGGTATCAAATTGAAGAGGATGAAGAGAGGATTCCAAATATGTATTTTGTTTTGGTTGAAGCTTCCAAATCCGAATTTAGATGATGATTCTTTGTAGTGGTGTTTGAGAGAAAATTGGAAAGTATAGAAAGAAAATGGAAATGAAAATGAAAAGGAAAATGGGGAGGTGGGTGTTGACTAGTCAAGCTAGTCACATCTTTGCTCCAATGGCGAAACTAGTCCCTCGCGTTCGGTTGCGGGTGCGTGAATTGACCAAACGAATTATTTTAAATTACACGGAAGTACGGGAGATATTAAAAATCATATAACGAGAATATTTAAAATGTTACTTAACAAAGGATACGAATCTAGATATGAAGGGTATTATTTAAAAAGAAAAAGACGGGCGTTAAAATAATTTAACGGAAAAATGCGGGATGTTACAAAGCTAGTCAAAAGAAAGTGAGAGGAAAACGGTGATAAGAGTCACCAATACAACAACAACTATCCCAACAATCGCAACATCAAACGCAATGACAACAAACGGCACAACAACAACAACAACAACAACAATCATCTCAACAACAATAACAACCGCAATAACAACAACAACAATCAGAAGCAGCTATACCAAAGGTGTGAAAAGTATCACTCGGGGTTCTGCACCAAATTTTGCAACAAGTGTAAAATAAATGGTCATAGCGCGGCGAAGTGTGAGGTCTACGGACCAGAGGTTAACAGAACGAAAGGAACAAATGGTGTCGGAACGAGTAATGGCGGAGCAAGTAGTGATAGTGTTCCAAATGAACATATATTTAGTAGCAATATCCTCCCAATATGTAAATTATTTAGTTGTAATTGTCCTATTTTAAGTTGTAATCGTTTATATTAAATAAGTGCGAAGACAAAAGGCGAAAACGACGATTTGAAGACGCAAATGTCCAAAAAGTTCAAATGTACAAGATACAATCCAAGTGGTTCAATTTATTGATGAGAAACATCTAAAAATGACAAAAGTACAAGTTGCGGAACGCAAAGTACAAGATATTAAATTATACGAAAGGACGTTCGAAAATCCGGAACCGGGACCTGAGCCAACTATCAACGCCCGACGCCACGGACCAAAAATTATGAGTCTATTATGCACAAGAATATAATATAATATTTAAATAATTATATAAATTATTTATTTATTATATATTTAATTAAATATAACGTCGACAAGCTAGCAAACAAAGCAATTGGGCATGGCCAGGCTGGCCATGCGATCACATGAGATTAACACTGAGAACTCATGCGATCGCTTGAGCCTCAGGATCAGACCACATCTATAAAAGGCAACGAGTTTTGGCCAGAAAAAAATATATATATATATCAATATTCCTCTGTAATATATAATAAATATATAATATATATATATATATATATATATATATATATATATATATATATATATAGTATAGGGTAGTTTTATATTAGATTAGTTTGGGTTATGTAAAAGTTATTTTACGGGTTTTGAAGTCGAAGTTCTGTCCGTGTAACGCTATGCTATTTTTAATCATTGTAAGTTATGTTCAACCTTTTTAATTTAATATCTAGTAGTTAAATTATTATTATGCTTATTTAAAACGAAGTAATCATGATGTTGGGCAAAATATTTAAATTTGGATAATTGGGCTTTGTATCATAATTGGGGTTTGGAAAAAAGAACGACACTTGTGGAAATTAGACTATGGACTATTAATGGGCTTTATATTTGTTTAACTAAATGATAGTTTGTTAATTTTAATATAAAGATTTACAATTGGACCTACCTATAAATAACCATATACACTCGATCGGACACGATCGGACACGATGAGCGGGATATTTATATGTACGAATAATCGTTCATTTAACCGGACACGGGAATGGATTAATAGTATATGGAATTATTAAAACAGGGGTGAAATTATGTACAAGGACACTTGACATAATTGATAACAAAGTATTAAAACCTTGGGTTACACTCAGTCAATATCCTGGTGTAATTATTAAACAAAGTAATAAAACCTTGTTACAGTTTAAGTCCCCAATTAGTTGGAATATTTGACTTCGGGTATAAGGATAATTTGACGAGGATACTCGCACTTTATATTTATGACTGATGGACTGTTATGGACAAAAACCAGACGGACATATTAAATAATCCAGGACAAAGGACAATTAACCCATGGGCATAAAACTAAAAATCAACACGTCAAACATCATGATTACGGAAGTTTAAATAAGCATAATTCCTTTATTTCATATTTAATTACACTTCTAATTATCGCACTTTTATTTATTGTCATTGTATTTAATTGCACTTTTAATTATCGTACTCTTTAATTATCGCAAGTTTATTTTATCGCAATTTTATTTATCGCAATTTCATATTCGTTATTTACTTTACGCTTTAAATTAAGTTATATTTAATATTTTACATTAGGTTTTAACTGCGACTAAAGTTTTAAAATCGACAAACCGGTCATTAAACGATAAAAACCCTCTTTTTATAATAATAATATTACTTATATATATTTGTATTTTTATAAATTAAAACTAATATAGCGTTAAGCTTTGTTTAAAATATTTCCCTGTGGAATGAACCGGACTTACTAAAAACTACACTATTGTACGATTAGGTACACTGCCTATAAGTGTTGTAGCAAGGTTTAGGTATATCCATTCTATAAATAAATAAATATCTTGTGTAAAATTGTATCGTATTTAATAGTATTTTCTTGTAAAATATAAGCTATTTCATATACACCTCGCATAACATCAAGTATTTTTGGCGCCGCTGCCAGGGATTACACTCTTGCTTAAACGCCAGAAGCGCAACGCTATATAAAAAAAAAGATTTTTTTTAGTTTACTTATATAAAAAATTCGCTTTTGTAAAAATACGTTTTAAATATTCAAAAATATAAAAAGAAAAACAAAAATATAAATATTTTTAAGAGTTTGTTAAATATTTAAGTTCTAAAAAATTTCTTTATCTTTATTTTATAAAAATATAAGTTTTATTTAATTTATATAAATATATTATAAATATATAAATCAGCAAAACAGAAAAAAAAATATAAAAATAAAAACACTCAGTCCAGTACTGTAGCAGCCCAGTCAATGGCCCGAAACCCTAGCTCATGCGATCGCATGAGCCCGAAGGCAAATTCTCATGCGATCGCATGAGTGTCTCTGACACGCCACAGGAAACCCTAAAATAGCATTAATTACGGAGTTTATTATTATTATTATTATTTAAACCCTAAATAGGTTTTATTTATTTAATTAGTTAATTTAGTTTTTATTTAATTTATATATTTAGTTTATTTAGTTTTATTAAATTATAAAATTAACACTTTTATAAAATAAATAATATAAAAATAGTATTTTTATAAAAATTGTACTTTTTACAACTTTAAGATTATTTTTATATTTTGTACCTTTTTATTTGTTTTAGCGTAATTTTTGTATTTTTCACTCGTATTTAGTTTTAAGATATAGTTTTTGCCGTAGTTATTTTTATTTCTAGATTTTTAGGCTTTGCCGTAAAATCCCTTAAGTGCTTTTTCTTTAGACTAAGATTTAGGTGAAATGTCCCGTTCTTATTGATTAAAAACGTTCCATATTAATTGATTTCGTTGCGAGGTTTTGACCTCTATATGAGACGTTTTTCAAAGACTGCATTCATTTTTAAACAAACCATAACCTTTATTTCATCAATAAAGGTTTAAAAAGCTTTACGTAGATTATCAAATAATGATAATCTAAAATATCCTGTTTACACACGACCATTACATAATGGTTTACAATACAAATATGTTACAACAAAATAAGTTTCTTGAATGCAGTTTTTACACAATATCATACAAGCATGGACTCCAAATCTTGTCCTTATTTAAGTATGCGACAGCGGAAGCTCTTAATAATCACCTGAGAATAAACATGCTTAAAACGTCAACAAAAATGTTGGTGAGTTATAGGTTTAACCTATATATATCAAATCGTAACAATAGACCACAAGATTTCATATTTCAATACACATCCCATACATAGAGATAAAAATCATTCATATGGTGAACACCTGGTAACCGACAATAACAAGATGCATATATAAGAATATCCCCATCATTCCGGGACACCCTTCGGATATGATATAAATTTCGAAGTACTAAAGCATCCGGTACTTTGGATGGGGTTTGTTAGGCCCAATAGATCTATCTTTAGGATTCGCGTCAATTAGGGTGTCTGTTCCCTAATTCTTAGATTACCAGACTTAATAAAAAGGGGCATATTCGATTTCGATAATTCAACCATAGAATGTAGTTTCACGTACTTGTGTCTATTTTGTAAATCATTTATAAAACCTGCATGTATTCTCATCCCAAAAATATTAGATTTTAAAAGTGGGACTATAACTCACTTTCACAGATTTTTACTTCGTCGGGAAGTAAGACTTGGCCACTGGTTGATTCACGAACCTATAACAATATATACATATATATCAAAGTATGTTCAAAATATATTTACAACACTTTTAATATATTTTGATGTTTTAAGTTTATTAAGTCAGTTGTCCTCGTTAGTAACCTACAACTAGTTGTCCACAGTTAGATGTACAAAAATAAATCGATAAATATTATCTTGAATCAATCCACGACCCAGTGTATACGTATCTCAGTATTGATCACAACTCAAACTATATATATTTTGGAATCAACCTCAACCCTGTATAGCTAACTCCAACATTCACATATAGAGTGTCTATGGTTGTTCCGAAATATATATAGATGTGTCGACATGATAGGTCGAAACATTGTATACGTGTCTATGGTATCTCAAGATTACATAATATATAATACAAGTTGATTAAGTTATGGTTGGAATAGATTTGTTACCAATTTTCACGTAGCTAAAATGAGAAAAATTATCCAATCTTGTTTTACCCATAACTTCTTCATTTTAAATCCGTTTTGAGTGAATCAAATTGCTATGGTTTCATATTGAACTCTATTTTATGAATCTAAACAAAAAAAGTATAGGTTTCTAGTCGGAAAAATAAGTTACAAGTCGTTTTTGTAAAGGTAGTCATTTCAGTCGAAAGAACGACGTCTAGATGACCATTTTAGAAAACATACTTCCACTTTGAGTTTAACCATAATTTTTGGATATAGTTTCATGTTCATAATAAAAATCATTTTCTCAGAATAACAACTTTTAAATCAAAGTTTATCATAGTTTTTAATTAACTAACCCAAAACAGCCCGCGGTGTTACTACGACGGCGTAAATCCGGTTTTACGGTGTTTTTCGTGTTTCCAGGTTTTAAATCATTAAGTTAGCATATCATATAGATATAGAACATGTGTTTAGTTGATTTTAAAAGTCAAGTTAGAAGGATTAACTTTTGTTTGCGAACAAGTTTAGAATTAACTAAACTATGTTCTAGTGATTACAAGTTTAAACCTTCGAATAAGATAGCTTTATATGTATGAATCGAATGATGTTATGAACATCATTACTACCTTAAGTTCCTTGGATGAACCTACTGGAAAATAGAAAAATGGATCTAGCTTCAATGGATCCTTGGATGGCTCAAAGTTCTTGAAGCAAAATCATGACACGAAAACAAGTTCAAGTAAGATCATCACTTGAAATAAGATTGTTATAGTTATAGAAATTGAACCAAAGTTTGAATATGATTATTACCTTGTATTAGAATGATAACCTACTGTAAGAAATAAAGATTTCTTGAGGTTGGATGATCACCTTACAAGATTGGAAGTGAGCTAGCAAACTTGAAAGTATTCTTGATTTTATGAAACTAGAATTTTTGGAATTTATGAAGAACACTTAGAACTTGAAGATAGAACTTGAGATAGTTCAATTAGATGAAGAAAATTGAAGAATGAAAGTGTTTGTAGGTGTTTTTGGTCGTTGGTGTATGGATTAGATATAAAGGATATGTAATTTTGTTTTCATGTAAATAAGTCATGAATGATTACTCATATTTTTGTAATCTTATGAGATATTTCATGCTAGTTGCCAAATGATGGTTCCCACATGTGTTAGGTGACTCACATGGGCTGCTAAGAGCTGATCATTGGAGTGTATATACCAATAGTACATACATCTAAAAGCTGTGTATTGTACGAGTACGAATACGGGTGCATACGAGTAGAATTGTTGATGAAACTGAACGAGAATGTAATTGTAAGCATTTTTGTTAAGTAGAAGTATTTTGATAAGTGTATTGAAGTCTTTCAAAAGTGTATAAATACATATTAAAACACTACATGTATATACATTTTAACTGAGTCGTTAAGTCATCGTTAGTCGTTACATGTAAGTGTTGTTTTGAAACCTTTAGGTTAACGATCTTGTTAAATGTTGGTAACCCAATGTTTATAATATCAAAAGAGATTTTAAATTATTATATTATCATGATATTATGATGTACGAATATCTCTTAATATGATATATATACATTAAATGTCGTTACAACGATAAACGTTACATATATGTCTCGTTTCAAAATCATTAAGTTAGTAGTCTTGTTTTTACATATGTAGTTCATTGTTAATATAATTAATGATATGTTTACTTATCATAATATCATGTTAACTATACATATAACCATATATATGTCATCATATAGTTTTTTTTTTACAAGTTTTAACGTTCGTGAATCACCGGTCAACTTGGGTGGTCAATTGTCTATATGAAACCTATTTCAATTAATCAAGTCTTAACAAGTTTGATTGCTTAACATGTTGGAAACATTTAATCATGTAAATATCAATCTCAATTAATATATATAAACATGGAAAAGTTCGGGTCACTACAGTACCTACCCGTTAAATAAATTTCGTCCCGAAATTTTAAGCTGTTGAAGGTGTTGACGAATCTTCTGGAAATAGATGCGGGTATTTCTTCTTCATCTGATCTTCACGCTCCCAGGTGAACTCGGGTCCTCTACGAGCATTCCATCGAATCTTAACAATTGGTATCTTGTTTTGCTTAAGTCTTTTAACCTCACGATCCATTATTTCGACGGGTTCTTCGATGAATTGGAGTTTTTCGTTGATTTGGATTTCATCTAACGGAATAGTGAGATCTTCTTTAGCAAAACATTTCTTCAAATTCGAGACGTGGAAAGTGTTATGTACAGCCGCGAGTTGTTGAGGTAACTCAAGTCGGTAAGCTACTGGTCCGACACGATCAATAATCTTGAATGGTCCAATATACCTTGGATTTAATTTCCCTCGTTTACCAAATCGAACAACGCCTTTCCAAGGTGAAACTTTAAGCATGACCATCTCTCCAATTTCAAATTCTATATCTTTTCTTTTAATGTCAGCGTAGCTCTTTTGTCGACTTTGGGCGGTTTTCAACCGTTGTTGAATTTGGATGATCTTCTCGGTAGTTTCTTGTATAATCTCCGGACCCGTAATCTGTCTATCCCCCACCTCACTCCAACAAATCAGAGACCTGCACTTTCTACCATAAAGTGCTTCAAACGGCGCCATCTCAATGCTTGAATGGTAGCTGTTGTTGTAGGAAAATTTTGCTAACGGTAGATGTCGATCCCAACTGTTTCCGAAATCAATAACACATGCTCGTAGCATGTCTTCAAGCGTTTGTATCGTCCTTTCGCTCTGCCCATCAGTTTGTGGATGATAGGCAGTACTCATGTCTAGACGAGTTCCTAATGCTTGCTGTAATGTCTGCCAGAATCTTGAAATAAATCTGCCATCCCTATCAGAGATAATAGAGATTGGTATTCCATGTCTGGAGACGACTTCCTTCAAATACAGTCGTGCTAACTTCTCCATCTTGTCATCTTCTCTTATTGGTAGGAAGTGTGCTGATTTGGTGAGACGATCAACTATTACCCAAATAGTATCAAAACCACTTGCAGTCCTTGGCAATTTAGTGATGAAATCCATGGTAATGTTTTCCCATTTCCATTTCGGGATTTCGGGTTGTTGAAGTAGACCTGATGGTTTCTGATGCTCAGCTTTGACCTTAGAACACGTCAAACATTCTCCTACGTATTTAGCAACATCGGCTTTCATACCCGGCCACCAAAAATGTTTCTTGAGATCCTTGTACATCTTCCCCGTTCCAGGATGTATTGAGTATCTGGTTTTATGAGCTTCTCTAAGTACCATTTCTCTCATATCTCCAAATTTTGGTACCCAAATCCTTTCAGCCCTATACCGGGTTCCGTCTTCCCGAATATTAAGATGCTTCTCCGATCCTTTGGGTATTTCATCCTTTAAATTTCCCTCTTTTAAAACTCCTTGTTGCGCCTCCTTTATTTGAGTAGTAATGTTATTATGAATCATTATATTCATAGATTTTACTCGAATGGGTTCTCTATCCTTCCTGCTCAAGGCATCGGCTACCACATTTGCCTTCCCCGGGTGGTAACGAATCTCAAAATCGTAATCATTCAATAATTCAATCCACCTACGCTGCCTCATATTCAGTTGTTTCTGATTAAATATGTGTTGAAGACTTTTGTGGTCGGTATATATAATACTTTTGACCCCATATAAGTAGTGCCTCCAAGTCTTTAATGCAAAAACAACCGCGCCTAATTCCAAATCATGCGTCGTATAATTTTGTTCGTGAATCTTCAATTGTCTAGACGCATAAGCAATCACCTTCGTTCGTTGCATTAATACACAACCGAGACCTTGCTTTGATGCGTCACAATAAATCACAAAATCATCATTCCCTTCAGGCAATGACAATATAGGTGCCGTAGTTACCTTTTTCTTCAATAACTGAAACGCTTTCTCTTGTTCATCATTCCATTCAAATTTCTTCCCTTTATGCGTTAATGCAGTCAAGGGTTTTGCTATTCTGGAAAAGTCTTGGATGAACCTTCTGTAGTAACCAGCTAGTCCTAAAAACTGGCGTATGTGTTTCGGAGTTTTCGGGGTTTCCCACTTTTCAACAGTTTCTATCTTTGCCGGATCCACCTTAATACCTTCTTTGTTCACTATGTGACCGAGGAATTGAACTTCTTCCAACCAAAATGCACACTTTGAAAACTTAGCGTACAATTCTTCCTTCCTCAATACTTCTAACACCTTTCTCAAATGTTCACCGTGTTCTTGGTCATTCTTTGAGTAAATAAGTATGTCATCAATGAAAACAATGACAAACTTGTCAAGGTATGGTCCACACACTCGGTTCATAAGGTCCATGAATACAGCTGGTGCATTAGTTAAACCAAACGGCATGACCATAAACTCGTAATGACCGTAACGTGTTCTGAAAGCAGTCTTTGGAATATCATCTTCTTTCACCCGCATTTGATGATACCCGGAACGTAAGTCAATCTTTGAATAAACAGACGAGCCTTGTAGTTGATCAAATAAGTCGTCGATTCTCGGTAGTGGGTAGCGGTTCTTGATGGTAAGTTTGTTCAACTCTCGGTAGTCGATACACAACCTGAATGTACCATCTTTCTTCTTGACAAACAAAACAGGAGCTCCCCACGGTGATGTGCTTGGTCGAATGAAACCACGCTCTAAAAGTTCTTGTAATTGGCTTTGCAGTTCTTTCATCTCGCTGGGTGCGAGTCTGTAAGGAGCACGAGCTATTGGTGCAGCTCCTGGTACAAGATCTATTTGAAATTCAACGGATCGATGTGGGGGTAATCCCGGTAATTCTTTCGGAAATACATCGGGAAATTCTTTTGCAATGGGAACATCATTGATGCTCTTTTCTTCAGTTTGTACTTTCTCGACGTGTGCTAGAACAGCATAGCAACCTTTTCTTATTAGTTTTTGTGCCTTCAAATTACTAATAAGATGTAGCTTCGTGTTGCCCTTTTCTCCGTACACCATTAAGGGTTTTCCTTTTTCTCGTATAATGCGAATTGCATTTTTGTAACAAACGATCTCCGCTTTCACTTCTTTCAACCAGTCCATACCGATTATCACATCAAAACTCCCTAACTCTACTGGTATCAAATCAATCTTAAATGTTTCGCTAACCAGTTTAATTTCTCGATTCCGACATATATTATCTGCTGAAATTAATTTACCATTTGCTAATTCGAGTAAAAATTTACTATCCAAAGGCGTCAATGGACAACTTAATTTAGCACAAAAATCTCTACTCATATAGCTTCTATCCGCACCCGAATCAAATAAAACGTAAGCAGATTTATTGTCAATAAGAAACGTACCCGTAACAAGCTCCGGGTCTTCCTGTGCCTCTACCGCATTAATATTGAAAACTCTTCCACGGCCTTGTCCATTCGTGTTCTCCTGGTTCGGGCAATTTCTAATAATGTGGCCTGGTTTTCCACATTTATAACAAACTACATTGGCATAACTTGCTCCGACACTACTTGCTCCGCCATTACTCGTTCCGACACCATTTGTTCCTTTCGTTCTATTAACCCCTGGTCCGTAGACCTCACACTTCGCAGCGCTATGACCATTTCTTTTACACTTGTTGCAAAATTTGGTGCAGAACCCCGAGTGATTCTTTTCACACCTTTGGCATAGTTGCTTCTGATTGTTGTTGTTGTTGCGGTTATTATTGTTGTTGGGATGATTGTTGTAGTTGCTGTTGTTGTTGTTGTTGTTGTTGTTGTTGGGCCGTTTGTTGTAGTTGCGATTGATGTTGCGATTGTTGGGATAATTGTTGCGATTATTGTTGTAATTGCTGTTGTTGTTGTATTGGTGATTCTTATCACCATTTTCCTCCCACTTTCTTTTGACTTGCTTCACATTGGCCTCTTCAGCAGTCTGTTCTTTAATTCTTTCTTCAATCTGGTTCACTAGTTTGTGAGCCATTCTACATGCCTGTTGTATGGAGGCAGGCTCGTGTGAACTTATATCTTCTTGGATTCTTTCCGGTAATCCTTTCACAAACGCGTCGATCTTCTCTTCCTCATCTTCGAATGCTCCCGGACACAATAGGCACAATTCTGTGAATCGTCTTTCGTACGTGGTAATATCAAATCCTTGGGTTCGTAACCCTCTAAGTTCTGTCTTGAGCTTATTGACCTCGGTTCTGGGACGGTACTTCTCGTTCATCAAGTGCTTGAATGCTGACCACGGTAGTGCGTACGCATCATCTTGTCCCACTTGCTCTAGATAGGTATTCCACCATGTTAACGCAGAACCTGTGAAGGTATGCGTAGCGTACTTCACTTTGTCCTCTTCAGTACACTTACTTATGGCAAACACCGATTCAACCTTCTCGGTCCACCGTTTCAATCCGATCGGTCCTTCGGTTCCATCAAATTCCAAAGGTTTGCAGGCAGTGAATTCTTTGTAGGTGCATCCTACACGATTTCCTGTACTGCTAGATCCAAGGTTATTGTTGGTATGTAGCGCAGCCTGTACTGCGGCTATGTTTGAAGCTAGAAAAGTACAGAATTCCTCTTCATTCATATTCACGGTGTGTCGAGTAGTCGGTGCCATTTCCTTCAAAATAGTTAAATGGAACAAGTTAATCATACAGAATATTAAGAGTAGTTAATAGTATTTCGTAGCATAATATGAACTCATTTATAAAAGCTTTTTCTTCATATTAGCGTTTTATAAGTTTAAATTCGGGTAGTACCTACCCGTTAAGTTCATACTTAGTAGCTAATATACAATTCAACTACTACAATTCTATATGAAAAACTGATTATAATAATATTTCGCATTCAAACTTTTATACAATATTTTACAAACTTACAATACCGCTTATTTTACATAAAGCATGAAATATAGCACACAATAACTTTGATACAAGATAGTTGTGAAGACAATTCTAGCTAGTACACAAGTCGTTCAGCAAAGGCAATAAAGACACGTAATTCATACGTCCAGAAACAAGTCATGCATTCTGGTTTTACTAGGACTACTTCCCATCCTTGGTCTTGTGCAACATAACCGTTATGGCCGTTGATAAGACAGCGTGTTGTAACGTCATCAAAGGGACGAGGGTTACGTAATGTCCAACAGTCCCGTAATAATCTAAAAACCTCATTTCTTACCCCAATTACCGACTCCGTCACTTGTGGAAACGTTTTGTTTAATAGTTGTAGCCCGATGTTCTTGTTCTCACTTTGGTGAGAAGTGAACATTACTAATCCGTAAGCATAACATGCTTCTTTATGTTGCATGTTAGCCGCTTTTTCTAAATCACGAAGTCCAATATTCGGATATATTGAGTCAAAATAATTTCTTAACCCGTTGCGTAAAATAGCATTTGGGTTCCCCGCAATATATGCGTCAAAGTAAACACATCGTAACTTATGGGTTTCCCAATGTGATATCCCCCATCTTTCAAATGAAAGTCTCTTATAAACCAAGACATTCTTGGAACGTTCTTCGAATGTCTTACAAACTGATCTCGCCTTAAATAGTTGTGCCGAAGAATTCTGGCCGACTCTAGACAAGATTTCATCAATCATGTCTCCGGGTAGGTCTCTTAAAATATTGGGTTGTCTATCCATTTTGTGTTTTTAAACTGTAAAATAGACAAGAGTTAGATTCATAAAAAAAAATACTTATTAATACAAGCAATTTTTACAAATATCATAAAGCATAAGCACACTATATTACATATATTACACCACACGAATATAACTATCTTATTCCGACTCGCTCGTTTCTTCTTGTTCGGTTTTGGTTCGTTTTGCCAAGTTTCTAGGGATATATGATGTTCCCCTAATACGAGCCGTTGTTATCCACATTGGTTTAGAAAAACCTGGTGGTTTAGAGGTTCCCGGGTCATTGTTACAACTTAAGGACTTCGGGGGTTGACGATACATATAAAGTTCATCGGGGTTGGAATTAGATTTCTCTATTTTTATGCCCTTTCCCTTATTATTTTCTTTTGCCTTTTTAAATTCAGTTGGGGTAATTTCTATAACATCATCGGAATTCTCGTCGGAATCCGATTCATCGGAGAATTGGTAATCCTCCCAATATTTTGCTTCCTTGGCGGAAACACCATTGACCATAATTAACCTTGGTCGGTTGGTTGAGGATTCTCTTTTACTTAACCGTTTTATTATTTCCCCCACCGGTTCTATTTCTTCTTCCGGTTCCGATTCTTCTTCCGGTTCCGATTCTTCTTCCGGTTCCGACTCTTCTTCCGGTTCCTCTTCGGGAACTTGTGAATCAGTCCACGAATCATTCCAATTTACATTTGACTCTTCATTATTATTAGGTGAGTCAATGGGACTTGTTCTAGAGGTAGACATCTATCACATAATATCAAACACGTTAAGAGATTAATATATCACATAATATTCATATGTTAAAAATATATAGTTTCCAACAAAAATGTTAAGCAATCATTTTTAAAGAAAACACGGTCGAAGTCCAGACTCACTAATGCATCCTAACAAACTCGATAAGACACACTAATGCAAATTTTCTGGTTCTCTAAGACCAACGCTCGGATACCAACTGAAATGTCCCGTTCTTATTGATTAAAAACGTTCCATATTAATTGATTTCGTTGCGAGGTTTTGACCTCTATATGAGACGTTTTTCAAAGACTGCATTCATTTTTAAACAAACCATAACCTTTATTTCATCAATAAAGGTTTAAAAAGCTTTACGTAGATTATCAAATAATGATAATCTAAAATATCCTGTTTACACACGACCATTACATAATGGTTTACAATACAAATATGTTACAACAAAATAAGTTTCTTGAATGCAGTTTTTACACAATATCATACAAGCATGGACTCCAAATCTTGTCCTTATTTAAGTATGCGACAGCGGAAGCTCTTAATAATCACCTGAGAATAAACATGCTTAAAACGTCAACAAAAATGTTGGTGAGTTATAGGTTTAACCTATATATATCAAATCGTAACAATAGACCACAAGATTTCATATTTCAATACACATCCCATACATAGAGATAAAAATCATTCATATGGTGAACACCTGGTAACCGACAATAACAAGATGCATATATAAGAATATCCCCATCATTCCGGGACACCCTTCGGATATGATATAAATTTCGAAGTACTAAAGCATCCGGTACTTTGGATGGGGTTTGTTAGGCCCAATAGATCTATCTTTAGGATTCGCGTCAATTAGGGTGTCTGTTCCCTAATTCTTAGATTACCAGACTTAATAAAAAGGGGCATATTCGATTTCGATAATTCAACCATAGAATGTAGTTTCACGTACTTGTGTCTATTTTGTAAATCATTTATAAAACCTGCATGTATTCTCATCCCAAAAATATTAGATTTTAAAAGTGGGACTATAACTCACTTTCACAGATTTTTACTTCGTCGGGAAGTAAGACTTGGCCACTGGTTGATTCACGAACCTATAACAATATATACATATATATCAAAGTATGTTCAAAATATATTTACAACACTTTTAATATATTTTGATGTTTTAAGTTTATTAAGTCAGCTGTCCTCGTTAGTAACCTACAACTAGTTGTCCACAGTTAGATGTACAAAAATAAATCGATAAATATTATCTTGAATCAATCCACGACCCAGTGTATACGTATCTCAGTATTGATCACAACTCAAACTATATATATTTTGAAATCAACCTCAACCCTGTATAGCTAACTCCAACATTCACATATAGAGTGTCTATGGTTGTTCCGAAATATATATAGATGTGTCGACATGATAGGTCGAAACATTGTATACGTGTCTATGGTATCTCAAGATTACATAATATATAATACAAGTTGATTAAGTTATGGTTGGAATAGATTTGTTACCAATTTTCACGTAGCTAAAATGAGAAAAATTATCCAATCTTGTTTTACCCATAACTTCTTCATTTTAAATCCGTTTTGAGTGAATCAAATTGCTATGGTTTCATATTGAACTCTATTTTATGAATCTAAACAAAAAAAGTATAGGTTTCTAGTCGGAAAAATAAGTTACAAGTCATTTTTGTAAAGGTAGTCATTTCAGTCGAAAGAACGACGTCTAGATGACCATTTTAGAAAACATACTTCCACTTTGAGTTTAACCATAATTTTTGGATATAGTTTCATGTTCATAATAAAAATCATTTTCTCAGAATAACAACTTTTAAATCAAAGTTTATCATAGTTTTTAATTAACTAACCCAAAACAGCCCGCGGTGTTACTACGACGGCGTAAATCCGGTTTTACGGTGTTTTTCGTGTTTCCAGGTTTTAAATCATTAAGTTAGCATATCATATAGATATAGAACATGTGTTTAGTTGATTTTAAAAGTCAAGTTAGAAGGATTAACTTTTGTTTGCGAACAAGTTTAGAATTAACTAAACTATGTTCTAGTGATTACAAGTTTAAACCTTCGAATAAGATAGCTTTATATGTATGAATCGAATGATGTTATGAACATCATTACTACCTTAAGTTCCTTGGATGAACCTACTGGAAAATAGAAAAATGGATCTAGCTTCAATGGATCCTTGGATGGCTCAAAGTTCTTGAAGCAAAATCATGACACGAAAACAAGTTCAAGTAAGATCATCACTTGAAATAAGATTGTTATAGTTATAGAAATTGAACCAAAGTTTGAATATGATTATTACCTTGTATTAGAATGATAACCTACTGTAAGAAATAAAGATTTCTTGAGGTTGGATGATCACCTTACAAGATTGGAAGTGAGCTAGCAAACTTGAAAGTATTCTTGATTTTATGAAACTAGAATTTTTGGAATTTATGAAGAACACTTAGAACTTGAAGATAGAACTTGAGATAGTTCAATTAGATGAAGAAAATTGAAGAATGAAAGTGTTTGTAGGTGTTTTTGGTCGTTGGTGTATGGATTAGATATAAAGGATATGTAATTTTGTTTTCATGTAAATAAGTCATGAATGATTACTCATATTTTTGTAATCTTATGAGATATTTCATGCTAGTTGCCAAATGATGGTTCCCACATGTGTTAGGTGACTCACATGGGCTGCTAAGAGCTGATCATTGGAGTGTATATACCAATAGTACATACATCTAAAAGCTGTGTATTGTACGAGTACGAATACGGGTGCATACGAGTAGAATTGTTGATGAAACTGAACGAGAATGTAATTGTAAGCATTTTTGTTAAGTAGAAGTATTTTGATAAGTGTATTGAAGTCTTTCAAAAGTGTATAAATACATATTAAAACACTACATGTATATACATTTTAACTGAGTCGTTAAGTCATCGTTAGTCGTTACATGTAAGTGTTGTTTTGAAACCTTTAGGTTAACGATCTTGTTAAATGTTGGTAACCCAATGTTTATAATATCAAAAGAGATTTTAAATTATTATATTATCATGATATTATGATGTACGAATATCTCTTAATATGATATATATACATTAAATGTCGTTACAACGATAAACGTTACATATATGTCTCGTTTCAAAATCATTAAGTTAGTAGTCTTGTTTTTACATATGTAGTTCATTGTTAATATAATTAATGATATGTTTACTTATCATAATATCATGTTAACTATACATATAACCATATATATGTCATCATATAGTTTTTTTTTTACAAGTTTTAACGTTCGTGAATCACCGGTCAACTTGGGTGGTCAATTGTCTATATGAAACCTATTTCAATTAATCAAGTCTTAACAAGTTTGATTGCTTAACATGTTGGAAACATTTAATCATGTAAATATCAATCTCAATTAATATATATAAACATGGAAAAGTTCGGGTCACTACATTAGGTGCTTTAGAATTTTGCGACGCCGTTTTTATATTTTAGTACCTTTTTAAGTTATTGCCATTTGGGATATAGTTTTTCTTTTAAGCTTTAATATTTTTAGACGTAACTTTTAATTCTTAGTTTTTAGTTCCTTTTTAAGTTTCGACGCGCTACTTTCTTATTTTTATTTTTCGACGCCTATTATTTTTTGACATTTTTATTTTTCGATCTTTTTCGACGCACTCTTTTTCTTTCTTATTTCTCGACGATCTAGTTTTTAGGACATAGAATTTTCTATTTCTTCTCTAAAATTTCAAAAATGAAAAATTATTTTAAGCGGTTAAATTGATAGACATCCAAATTTTCTGCTTCGTAGTAATAGTTGGATTTGTTAGTGGCTGAGTTGTGAGCTTCCGATTTAAAGGGTTCTGGCTCCCTGCTGCATCTATTGGCTATTTGAAACGTGTGCAAAAGCAGAAAAGTTTATTAATTTGATAACTTATATAATTTTTATTTTTATAACTAATAGGATAATTAAGTAAATGCACCACATTGTAGCTAAAATTTGGTAATAAGCGCATTATGGAAAATCTCGAGAATATTTTGGAAACTCTTTATGACATCCGAAATCAATTTAATCAATACTCTCAAATGGATGTTGATGACAATTCGTTCGGTCAATCTTGGATCACGAATGACTAAACAATAACTGGTTGTGAAATCTGTGGAGATTATCACTCAACATGGGAATGTTATTATTACGTTCCTATGGAAAATTACGCACCCACGGAACCTGAAAGGAACGATTATGAAGAATACAATTCAAATTGGGATTATTCCCAAGAATATATCCAAACTCAACAACCAGAAGGCGAGAAAAATTATGTGTCTGAAAATCTTTTAGACAATATGAAAATCAAACTCGAAGAACTCGATGCTCAAAATGAACAAATGAGAGAGTTTATAAATCAGCAAGCTGAAACTCTATCAGATTACACACCTGTTGATCTGAGGAGTATTGTGCAAGAAAATCTCATATCATCGAATTTTGATGAATTCGAGAGCTCCGAAATCACCAATTATCCCAATGATACTTTTTATTCAGCTTTACCAATTTCACAACATATTGACACATTAGCCTCTACCGACGAAATCAACGATCCATTAATGGATGAAGAAGAAGAAGTAAGGGTGACAAATTGGTACTCTTGGAAAAACGATAACGTTGAAAATTTTACCCCCGAGACCAAAATGGTGGGACCGATTAATGAAGAAGAATTTGCTTTGATCCCGAAATTCACCATTCCACAACCTTCCAACCCAATATTCTCAATAGACGAGTCATCTACCAAAGATGAACTACAAGCTGTAATAGATATTGACACCTCGAATTTCACCCAATTGGGTAATAGAGGTGAAAACTTTGATCCCGAGAATAAACGGAAGGTAATGTTAGGAATTATCCACCCTATAGAAATATGTATGTCGGTGTATATCGATCCATTTGACCAAGAACTAGAAAAGAGACATATCCATTTACTAAAAGCTACACTTAAAAAAGAATTAAGTAGTGACGATCGGGTGGGTCTAAACTTTAAACCCATTGATATATTTTATACCACCCGAGATGTAAATAATTGGCTCACTATTTTAATTCGTGGAACTTATTCTACCGACTTTACATGTCGTCAGCTAAGTATGGGGAAGTCTAACCCTACTTAACGTTAAATTCGGGGTTCGGGTTAGTGCATAACTCGTTAATAAACATGCATAATAAGTTAGGGTAAAAGGCGCATTTTCAAAGATTAGAAAACAGTTCAGAAAAACAACCATTTTTGAAGAAAAACATGTGTGATAAAACAAGAAGGAATGAACGATGAGGCGCGCCATCTATCATTCGACGAGCTTTGTAATTACAAACTGGGTATTTTTAATCACTTTTCTACACTTATCACCCTCGTGAATTTATAATTATAGTCTGATTTCATGCAAATGAGGGCATTGCATGATCTCAAGTGTGGGGAAGGGTTATAAATTCTCTCGGGTTTATACTTGGCTTATTTTCTAAATTTTATGAAAATTTTAAAAATTTTCAACTAAATGAATTCAAAATCATGTTTATACATATTTATGAATGATGAAAATTAGGTGTTAATACCGAAATAATCGTTACCTCGGAAAGGACATAAATTGAGAAACACCCTAAAACGATTGAATTCATTTAAAATGGAATAAAGGAGAATAAAAAGGCAAAGAAAGAAACTAAGTGTGGGGAGAATGTACCAAGTTATTCGATTAAAAACTATCTATCACATGTTTCTGTAAAGTTATTGTAGGTACTTTTGTTTTGGACGATTTTAATCAGTTTTACTCGATTTACTGTAATATATTTGAAAGAAAAGATGGATCTACACGATGAATCAATTCCATCATTAAAAGGAAGTAAAGTCTTCCGAAAAAGACACGCGCTTCTTGATTTAGGTCAAGAAGTTGTCGTCCAAACCAGCTGTAGGTTGACGAAAAATCTAGAAAAGTCATCTCTAAAATCAGCAGGAAATCCACGGACCTCGGCATCAAACAGGGTCGCCATGTGGTCAGACTTATCCTAACCATGAGAGGATCTGTCTTGTAAAATGGAGAGGGCGCCATGCAAATTAGCTTGATAAGACTAATGAATCAGACCTCCAGAAAGGATAATCTCCTTAAAAGATCAAAAATCAGCTTTTAAGACTGATATTACTCAATCCTTGAGATTGACTTTAAAGATTGAGAATTACAAACTCATGGAATTCAATGATATCTAAACTCGAGCTTGAACGAGAAAATATTTTGATCAAATTAAAACCGATTTGTTTTCTGAAAACCCATTTTTAATGCGTTCATTACCATTGAACGTAAAATCCTAGGAATTCACCTAGAATTCATTAGGTCACCTGAACCAAATCGGGTGTCAACCGTAAGAACGGTGGTTGCATAGCATGGTCAAAGACAGGACCTTGTGCCAGACTGAAAAACTATAGGGTGAGCTTTACTATTGCTCCTACCAAGGATAGTAATTGCATCCGACACGTTATAGACCATAATTAAAAGCATGTCATGGGACATTGCCTCAACAGTTGCTTGTTCAACGCTTTCCTTTACAACCGGACGGTAGTTTATCGAAAGGTAATATACAGAACAAGTATACTGGACGTGTTGCTTTCCTAATACAAGGTTAGCAAGTGGGTGACACAAAACCATAAGTTTTGAGCTAAAATTTTCAAATCTAAAACCCACCAAATCCACAAAAACAATTTGCAAACACCGGTGAAGGGTTATTCCAGAAAACTTATCTAGGATAAAATCTAGAATGAATTTTCAAAAGATCAAATGTTTTCATAAAGATCCAATTTCCTTAAAGGATCTAAATTTTTAATAGTCATGTGGGACTGTAAACCACACCGTTACTATCATTGTTTATACCGCCGTATCAAAATCACTAATGTATAAAGTGTGAAAAATAAAGAAGTGATTCGTGTAATTTAATTTTAAGTTCTGTATTGCTTGAGGACAAGCAACGCT
Organism: Rutidosis leptorrhynchoides; assembly: GCF_046630445.1. NCBI lineage: Eukaryota > Viridiplantae > Streptophyta > Magnoliopsida > Asterales > Asteraceae > Rutidosis > Rutidosis leptorrhynchoides. The sequence goes on along the minus strand of NC_092340.1, from coordinate 76,552,230 downwards.
CAAGTGTGGGGATATTTGATAGTGTTCTAAATGAACATATATTTAGTAGCAATATCCTCCCAATATGTAAATTATTTAGTTGTAATTGTCCTATTTTAAGTTGTAATCGTTTATATTAAATAAGTGCGAAGATAAAAGGCGAAAACGACGAATTGAAGACGCAAATGTCCAAAAAGTCCAAATGTACAAGATACAATCCAAGTGGTTCAATTTATTGATGAGAAACATCTAAAAATGACAAAAGTACAAGTTGCGGAACGCAAACTACAAGATATAATTATACGAAAGGACGTTCGAAAATCTGGAACCGGGACCTGAGCCAACTATCAACGCCCGACGCAACGGACCAAAAATTATGAGTCTACTATGCACAAAAATATAATATAATATTTAAATAATTATATAAATTATTTATTTATTATATATTTAATTAAATATAACGTCGACAAGCTAGCAAACAAAGCAATTGGGCATGGCCAGGCTGGCCATGCGATCGCATGAGATTAACACTGAGAACTCATGCGATCGCATGAGCCTCAGGATCAGACCACATCTATAAAAGGCAACGAGTTTTGGCCAGAAAAAAATATATATATATATATCAATATCCCTCTGTAATATATAATAAATATATATATATAATATATAATATATATATATATATATATATATATATATATATATATATATATATATATATATATATATATATATATATATATATATATATATATATATATATATATAGGGTAGTTTTATATTAGATTAGTTTGGGTTATGTAAAAGTTATTTTACGGGTTTTGAAGTCGAAGTTCTGTCCGTGTAACGCTACGCTATTTTTAATCATTGTAAGTTATGTTCAACCTTTTTAATTTAATGTCTCGTAGCTAAATTATTATTATGCTTATTTAAAACGAAGTAATCATGATGTTGGGCTAAATATTTAAATTTGGATAATTGGGCTTTGTATCATAATTGGGGTTTGGACAAAAGAACGACACTTGTGGAAATTAGACTATGGACTATTAATGGGCTTAATATTTGTTTAACTAAATGATAGTTTGTTAATTTTAATATAAAGATTTACAATTGGACGTACCTATAAATAACCATATACACTCGATCGGACACGATGGGCGGGATATTTATATGTACGAATAATCGTTCATTTAACCGGACACGGGAATGGATTAATAGTGTATGGAATTATTAAAACAGGGGTGAAATTATGTACAAGGACACTTGGCATAATTGATAACAAAGTATTAAAACCTTGGGTTACACTCAGTCGATATCCTGGTGTAATTATTAAACAAAGTAATAAAACCTTGTTACAGTTTAAGTCCCCAATTAGTTGGAATATTTGACTTCGGGTATAAGGATAATTTGACGAGGATACTCGCACTTTATATTTATGACTGATGGACTGTTATGGACAAAAGCCAGACGGACATATTAAATAATCCAGGACAAAGGACAATTAACCCATGGGCATAAAACTAAAAATCAACACGTCAAACATCATGATTACGGAAGTTTAAATAAGCATAATTCCTTTATTTCATATTTAATTGCACTTCTAATTATCGCACTTTTATTTATTGTCATTGTATTTAATTGTACTTTTAATTATCGTACTCTTTAATTATCGCAATTTTATTTATCGCAATTTCATATTCGTTATTTACTTTACGCTTTAAATTAAGTTATATTTAATATTTTACATTAGGTTTTAACTGCGACTAAAGTTTTAAAATCGACAAACCGGTCATTAAACGGTAAAAACCCCCTTTTTATAATAATAATATTACTTATATATATTTGTATTTTTATAAATTAAAACTAATATAGCGTTAAGCTTTGTTTAAAAGATTTCCCTGTGGAACGAACCGGACTTACTAAAAACTACACTACTGTACGATTAGGTACACTGTCTATAAGTGTTGTAGCAAGGTTTAGGTATATCCATTCTATAAATAAATAAATATCTTGTGTAAAATTGTATCGTATTTAGTAGTATTTCCTTGTAAAATATAAGCTATTTCATATACACCTCACATAACATCAAGTAGTGTCGGAGCAAGTTATGCAAATATAGTTTGTTATAAATGTGGAAAACCGGGCCACATTATTAGAAATTGCCCAAACCAGGAGAACACGAATGGACAAGGCAGCGGAAGAGTTTTCGATATTAATGCGGCAGAGGCGCAGGAATACCCGGAGCTTGTTACGGGTACGTTTCTTATTGACAATAAATCTGCTTACGTTTTATTTGATTCGGGTGCGGATATAAGCTATATGAGTAGAGATTTTTGTGCTAAATTAAGTTGTCCATTGACGCCGTTGGATAGTAAATTTTTACTCGAATTAGCAAACGGTAAATTAATTTCGGCAGATAATATATGTCGGAATCGAGAAATTAAACTTGTTAGCGAAACATTTAAGATTGATTTGACACCAGTAGAGTTAGGGAGTTTTGATGTGATAATCGGTATGGACTGGTTGAAAGAAGTGAAAGCAGAGATCGTTTGTTACAAAAATGAAATTCGCATTATACGAGAAAAAGGAAAACCCTTAATGGTGTATGGAGAAAAGAGCAACGCGAAGATAAATCTTATTAGTAACCTGAAGGCGCAAAAACTAATAAGAAAAGGTTACTATGCTGTGCTAGCGCACGTCGAGAAAGTCAATTCTGAAGAAAAGAACATCAACGATGTTCATGTCGCGAAAGAATCTCCCGATGTATTTCCGAAAGAATTACCGGGAATACCTCCACACCGATCTGTTGAATTTCAAATAGACCTTGTACCAAGAGCTGCACCAATAGCTCGTGCTTCATACAGACTCGCACCCAGCGAAATGAAGGAACTTCAAAGTCAGTTACAGGAACTTTTAGAGCGTGGTTTCATTTGACCAAGCACATCACCGTGGGGAGCTCCTTTTTTGCTTGTCAAGAAGAAGGATGGTACATTTAGGTTGTGTATCGACTACAGAGAGTTGAACAAACTTACCATCAAGAACCGTTATCCACTGCCGAGAATTGATGACTTATTTGATCAACTACAAGGCTCGTCGGTTTATTCGAAAATCGATTTACGTTCTGGATATCATCAAATGCGAGTAAAGGAGGATGATATTGCAAAAACTGCTTTTAGGACGCGTTATGGTCATTACGATTTTATGGTTATGCCGTTTGGATTGACTAACGCACCAGCTGTGTTCATGGACCTTATGAACCGAGTGTGTGGGCCATATCTTGACAATTTTGTCATTGTTTTCATCGATGACATACTTATTTACTCAAAGAATGATCTAGAGCAAGAAGAACATTTGAGAAAAGTGCTAGAAGTATTGAGGAAAGAAAAACTGTACGCTAAGTTTTCAAAGTGTGCATTTTGGTTGGAAGAAGTTCAATTCCTCGGTCACATAGTGAACAAAGAAGGTATCCAGGTGGACCCGGCAAAGATCTAAACCGTTGAAAAGTGGGAAACCCCAAAAACTCCGAAGCATATACGTCAATTTTTAGGATTGGCTGGTTACTACAGAAGATTCATCCAAGATTTCTCCAAAATAGCAAAACCCTTGACTGCATTAATGCATAAAGGGAAGAAATTTGAATGGAAGGATGAACAAGAGAAGGCGTTTCAGTTATTGAAGAAAAAGCTAACTACGGCACCTATATTGTCATTGCCTGAAAGGAATGATGATTTTGTGATTTATTGTGACGCATCAAAGCAAGGTCTCGGTTGTGTATTAACGCAACGAACGAAGGTGATTGCTTATGCGTCTAGACAATTGAAGATTCACGAGTAAAATTATACAACTCACGATTTGGAATTGGGTGCTGTTGTTTTTGCATTAAAGACTTGGAGGCATTATTTATATGGAGTTAAAAGTATTATATATACCGACCACAAAAGTCTCCAACATATATTTAATCAGAAGCAACTGAATATGAGACAACGCAGGTGGATTGAACTATTGAATGATTATGATTTTGAGATTCGATACCACCTTGGAAAGGCGTTGTTCGATTTAGTAAACGAGGGAAATTAAATCCAAGGTATATTGGACCATTCAAGATTATTGATCGTGTCGGACCAGTAGCTTATCGACTTGAGTTACCTCAACAACTCGCGGCTGTACATAACACTTTCCACGTCTTGAATTTGAAGAAATGTTTTGCTAAAGAAGATCTCACTATTCCATTAGACGAAATCCAAATCAACAAAAAACTTCAATTTATCGAAGAACCCGTCGAAATAATGGATCGTGAGGTTAAAAGACTTAAGCAAAACAAGATACCGATTGTTAAGGTTCGATGGAATGCTCGTAGAGGACCTGAGTTCACCTGGGAGCCTGAAGATCAGATGAAAAATAAATACCCGCATCTACTTCCAGAAGATTCGTCAACACCTTCAACAGCTTAAAATTTCCGGACGAAATTTATTTAACGGGTAGGTACTGTAATGACCCGAACTTTTCCATGTTTATATATATTAATTTAGATTGATATTTACATGACTAAATGTTTCCAACGTGTTAAGCAATCAAACTTGTTAAGACTTGATTAAATGAAATAAGTTTCATAGAGACAATTGATCACCCAAGTTGACCGGCGATTCACGAACGTTACAAAATTGTAAAAACTACATGTTGTGGTATATATAGACATATATATATGGTTGACATGAGATTATGATGAGTAAGTATCTCACTAAGTATATTAACAATGTGTGATTTACATAAGAAATGAGATTTACTAAGTTAAGAAACTCGAAATGATATATATAACGATTATCGTTATGATAACGTCTACTAAATACATATGTATCATATTAAGATATTGATACACTATATTTAACATGATAAAATGATATTTAAATATATCATTAAGTGTGTTAACAATGAACTACATATGTAAAAACAAGACTACTAACTCAAGAATTACGAAACGAGACTTATATGTAACGATTATCGTTGTAACGATATTTTAATGTATATATCATATTAAGAGATATTCATATATCATAATATCATGATAATATAATAATTTAACATCTCATTTGATATAATAAACATTGGGTTAACAACATTAATTGAGATCGTTAACTTAAAGGTTTCAAAACAACACTTACGTGTAACGACTAACGAAGACTTAACGACTCCATTAGAATGTATATACATGTTGTGTTTTGATAGGTATTCTTACACTTTTGAAAGACTTCAAGACACATATCAAAGTACTTCTACTTAACAAAAATGCTTACAATTACATCCTCGTTCAGTTTCATCAACAATTCTACTCGTATGCACCCGTATTCGTACTCGTACAATACACAGCTTTTAGATGTATGTACTATTGGTATATACACTCCAATGATTAGCTCTTAGCAGTCCATGTGAGTCACCAAACACATGTGGGAACCATCATTTGGCAACTAGCATGAAATATCTCATAAAATTACAAAAATATTAGTAATCATTCATGACTTATTTACATGAAAACAAAATTACATATCCTTTATATCTAATCCATATACCAACGACCAAAAACACCTACAAACACTTTCATTCTTCAATTTTCTTCATCTAATTGATCTCTCTCAAGTTCCATCTTCAAGTTCTAAGTATTCTTCATAAATTCCATAAGTATAGTTTCATAAAAATCAAGAATACTTCCAAGTTTGCAAGTCTACTTCCAAGCTTTCTAATCCATTCCAAGTAATCATCTAAGATCAAGGAACCTTTGTTATTTATAGTAGGTTATCTTTCTAATTCAAGGTAATATTCATATTCAAACTTTGATTCAATTTCTACTACTATAACAATCTTATTTCGAGTGAAAATCTTACTTGAACTGTTTTCGTGTCATGATTCTGCTTCAAGAACTTTCAAGCCATCCAAGGATCCTTTGAAGCTAGATCCATTTTTATCATTTTCAGTAGTTTTATCCAGAAAACTTGAGGTAGTAATGATGTTCATAACATCATTCGATTCATACATATAAAGCTATCTTATTCGAAAGTTTAAACTTGTAATCACTAGAACATAGTTTAGTTAATTCTAAACTTGTTCACAAACAAAAGTTAATCCTTCTAACTTGACTTTTAAAATCAATTAAACACATGTTCTATATATATATGATATGCTAACTTAATGATTTAAAACCTGGAAACACGATGAACACCATAAAATCGGATATACGCCGTCGTAGTGAAACCGGGGGCTGTTTTGGTTTGGATAATTAAAAACTATGATAAACTTTGATTTAAAAGTTGTTCTTCTGGGAAAATGATTTTTCATATGAACATGAAATTATATCCAAAAATCTTGGTTAAACTCAAAGTGAAAGTATGTTTTTCAAAATGGTCATCAAGATGTCGTTCTTTCGACGGAAATGACTACCTCTTTAGTAATTGACATGTAACTTAAATTCCTGACTATAAACCTATACTTTTTCTGTTTGGATTCTTAAATTAGAATTCAATATGAAACCATAGCAATTTGATTCACTCAAAACGGATTTAAAATGAAGAAGTTATGGGTAAAACAACATTGGATATTTTTGATCTTTTTAGCTACGGGAAATGTTTAACAAATCTATACAAATCATATCCTAGCTAACTTATATTATATTATACATGTATTCTAATATATTATGTAATCTTGGGATACCATAGACACGTATGTAAATGTTTTGACATATCATATCGACCCATGTATATATATTATTTGGAACAACCATAGACACTCTATATGCAGTAATGTTGGAGTTAGCTATGCAGGGTTGAGGTTGATTCCAAAAATATATATACTTTGAGTTGTGATTTAGCCTGAGACGTGTATACACTGGGTCGTGGATTGATTCAAGATAATATATATCGATTTATTTCTGTACATCTAACTGTGGACAACTAGTTGTAGGTTACTAACGAGGACAGCTGACTTAATACACTCAAATCTTTAAAAACATAATAAAAATAGTTGTAATTATATTTTGATCATACTTTGATATATATGTACATATTTGTATAGGTTCGTGAATCGATCCGTGGCCAAGTCTTATTTTCGAGGAAGGAAATATCTGTGAAAGTGAGTTATAGTCCCACTTTTAAAATCTAATATTTTTGGGATGAGAATACATGTAGGTTTTATAAATGATTTACAAAATAGACACAAGTACGTGAAACTACATTCTATGGTTGAATTATCGAAATCGAATATGCCCCTTTTTATTAAGTCTGATAATCTAAGAATTAGGGAACAGACACCTTAATTGACGCGAATCCTAAAGATAGATCTATTGGGCCTAACAAACCCCATCCAAAGTACCGGATGCTTTAGTACTTTGAAATTTATATCATATTCGAAGGGTGTCCCGGAATGATGGGGATATTCTTATATATGCATCTTGTTAATGTCGGTTACCAGGTGTTCACCATATGAATAATTTTTATCTCTATGTATGGGATGTGTATTGAAATATGAAATCTTGTGGTCTATTGTTACGATTTGATATATATAGGTTAAACCTATAACTCACCAACATTTTTGTTGACGTTTAAAGCATGTTTATTCTCAGGTGAATACTAAGAGCTTCCGCTGTTGCATACTAAAATAAGGACAAGATTTGGAGTCCATGTTTGTATGATATTGTGTAAAAACTGCATTCAAGAAACATATGTCGATGTAATATATTTCTATTGTAAACCATTATGTAATGGTCGTGTGTAAAAAGTATATTTTAGATTATCATTATTTGATAATCTACGTAATGTTTTTAAAACCTTTATTGATAAAATAAAGGTTATGGTTGTTTTAAAAATGAATGCAGTCTTTGAAAAACGTCTCATATAGAGGTCAAAACCTCGCAACGAAATCAATTAATATGGAACGTTTATAATCAATATGAACGGGACATTTCACTATTATTATTATGTTTATGATTTAAAATTATTATTTTTACATATTCATTAATATTGTTATTATTATTATTGTTATCTATATCAATATCAATAAAGGTACTATTGTAAGAATTTTAGAATTATCAGTGTTATTACTATAGGTATTATTATTACTAAGAAAATGACGCAAAAATATTATTACTTCACTAATATTAGTAATTGTACCATTTTTATAATTATTAGTATTATTATCATTAACATGAGTATCATTATTAACAATATCGTTATTATTATTAGTAAATCATTATGATCAAAAATTATCATTTTAAAACAGATAAATATTTTGTACATAAAATATACCTATTACATATACTATAATTGTTAATATTTCACATAACTTTATAAATCAAACTTACTAATATTATTTATTTAAATTCGTACATATAATAAACTATTAAATTTTAATATAACATTTAAACAAGTATGTATATAAATATAGATATATTAATAAAACTATATAAATATTAACTATTTTGAATATATACACAAATAAAATATACATAATATATATATAAAATAAGGATATAATAAATAAATTAGTTCAGTTACGATTATATGTTTTAATATATATATACAAATGATATAGGTTCATGAATTCGAGGCCAACCCTGCATTGTTCAGTTGTTCAATATCGTCATATGTATTTTTACTATAAAATACAGTATTGTGAGTTTCATTACTCCCTTTTTAAATGCTTTTGCAATATATATTTTTGGGACTGAGAATACATGCGCTACTTTTATAAATGTTTTACGAAATAGACACAAGTACTTAAAATTACATTCTATGGTTGGATTATTAACCGAATATCGCCCTTCAAGTCTGGTAACCTAAGAATTTAGGGAAATGGCCCCTGATTGACGCGAATCCTAAAGATAGATCTATGGACCTTGACAAGTCCCATTCGGGGTACGAATGCTTTAGTACTTCGAGATTATTATACAGACGAGCGGTTCTGTTTTGGGGATATTCTATGCATTAAGTTAACGTCGGTTACCAGGTGTTCAATCCATATGAATGATATTTTTGTCTCTATGCAAGGGACGTATGTTTATGAGAAATGGAAATATGAAATCTTGTGGTCTATTAAAATTATGAAATGATTATCTATGTTAAACTAATGAACTCACCAACCTTTTGGTTGACACTTGAAAGCATGTTTATTCTCAGGTACGAAAGAAATCTTCCGCTGTGCATTTGCTCATATTAGAGATATTACTTGGAGTCATTCATGACATATTTCAAAAGATGTTGCATTCAAGTCGTTGAGTTCATCAAAATTATTATTAAGTCAATTATATTTGGATATATTATGAAATGGTATGCATGTCTGTCAACTGTCGATGTAATGAAAGTTTGTCTTTTAAAAATGAATGCAATGTTTGTAAAATGTATCATATAGAGGTCAAGTACCTCGCGATGTAATCAACTATTGTGAATCGTTTATAATCGATATGGATTTCATCCAGATGGATTAGGACGGGTCATGAAACGTAAGACCATGGATGCATGGCAGTACTTTGTAAATCCATGATCGCGAAATGCTCATGGCCATTATCATAGTTCAACACAACTAAATACTTTAGTTATATTGAACTGGGGGAGTAACGATATACTAATATACTATTAGTATACTTGATAATGCTAAAAATGAACATATATTTCATAGCATTATCCCTCAAGAAAGACAAGCTTTTAGTTGCAATTGTTCTATTTACAAGTGATATTCGTTTAAATAATAAAAGGTGAAGACAAAAGACAGATTCGACGAATTGAAGACGCAAATGACCAAAAACCTCAAAAGTACAAAGTACAATCCAAGAGGTTCAAATTATTGATGAGAAACGTCTAAAAGTTACAAGAGTACAAGCCGCAAAACGCAAAGTACAAGATATTAAATTGTACGAAAGGACGTTCGAAAATCCAGAACCGGGACCAGAGTCAACTCTCAACGCTCGACGCAACGGGCTAAAAATTACAAGTCAACTATGCACATAAATATAATATAATATATAAATAATTCTTAAAATTATATATATATATATTATATTATAAATTAAAAACCGTCGGCAAACTAGGTGACAGACGTATGTGAGCTGGATTCCTGCTCCATACGATCGCATGGCCTGGAGGCCTAATTCCCATGCGATCGCATGGCCTACTTTTTTTGGCCACATTCCTACAAAAGGCAGTCTTTTGCTCGAGCTCAACACATCTTTCTCTACTCTCTATCTCTCACTGATATATATATATATATATATATATATATATATATATATATATATATATATATATATATATATATATATATATATATATTATAATTTTAATTTTAATTTTAATTTAATAATAAAAAGGGTATGTTAGCGAATGTTGTAAGTGTGTAAGTCAAAATTCTGTCCGTGTAACGCTACGCTATTATTAATCATTGTAAGTTATGTTCAACCTTTTTAAATTAATGTCTCGTAGCTAAGTTATCATTATGCTTATTTAATGCCGAAGTAATCGTGATGTTGGGCTAAATATTAAGATTGGATAATTGGGCTTTGTACCATAATTGGGGTTTGGACAAAAGAACGACACTTGTGGAAATTAGACTATGGGCTTTTAATGATCTTTTTATTTGTTTAATTGAATGATAGTTCGTTAATTTAATATAAAAATTACAATTGGACGTACCTATAAATAACCACATACACTCGATCGGACACGATGGGCGGGATATTTATAAGTACTAATAATCGTTCATTTAACCGGACAAGGGAATGGATTAATAGTTAATAGACTTATTAAAACATGAGTGAATTACATACAAGGAAAATTGGTGTAATTATAGTTTAAGTCCCTAATTAGTTGGAATATTTGACTTCGGATATAAGAATAATTTGACGAGGATACTCGCACTTTATATTTATGATTGATGGACTGTTATGGACAAAAACCAGATGGACATATTGAATAATCCAGGAAAAAGGACAATTAACCCAGGGTAATAAACTAAAATCAGTATGTCGAACATCATGATTACGGAAGTTTAAATAAGCATAATTCCTTTATTTCATATTTCATTGCACTTTTATTTACTGTCATTATATTTAATTGCACTTTTAATTATTGTACTTTTTAATTATCGCAATTTTATTTATTGTCATTTTATTTATCGTATTTTAATTTATCGCACTTTAATTATTATCATTTAATTTACGCTTTAAATTAAGTTGTATTTATTTTTAATATTTTTCTTTAGGTTTTAACTGCGACTAAAGTTTTAAAATCGACAAACCGGTCATTAAACGGTAAAAACCCCCTTTTATAATAATAATACTACTCATATTTATATACAAATTTATATACAAATTTAGTTTTAAAAATATAGCATTAAACTTGGCTAGATCCCTGTGGAATGAACCGGACTTACTAAAAACTACACTACTGTACGATTATGTACACTGCCTATAAGTGTTGTAGCAAGGTTTAGGTATATCCACTCTATAAATAAATAAATAACTTTTGTAAAATTGTATCGTATTTAATAGTATTTCGCAATAATAATATAACTATTTCGTATACACCTCTACTCACATCAAGTATTTTTGGCGCCGATGCCGGGGATAAACAACGCCGGAAGCGAAACGCTATATAAAAAAAAAGATTTTTATTAAGTTTTAATTTCTTTTTGTAAAAACACGTTTTAAAAATACAAAAATATAAAAAGAAAAATGAAATATATATATATATATATATATATATATATATATATATATATATTTTTAAGAGTTTGTTTAAAATATATAAAATTATAAAATATTTCTATTTCTATTTTAGTTTGTAAAAATATAAGTTTTTATTTATTTTATATAAATACTTTATATAATTATAAAACAGAAAATTAAAAACAGAAAAAAAAATAAGTAATCGGGCTACACTGTAGCAGCCCAATTTGTGAGCTAAATATTTGGGTCATGCGATCGCATGAACCCGAAGGCTAAAACTCATGCGACCGCATGAGAGGTTCTGACACGCTGCTCTGAACCTGGTACAGCAATAATTACGGAGTATTAATTATTATTATTATTATAAACCCTAATTAGGGTTAATTATTTAATTAATTAGTTTAGTTTTTAGTTTTAATTTGTAATTTAAGTTTTAATTAGTTTTATTAATTATATAAATTAATACTTTTATAAAATAAATAATATAAAAATAATATTTTTATAAAAATTAGTAATTTTATCATTTTTTGTCTCTTTTTATAAATTGTATATTTTTATTATTTAGTACGTAATTTGTATTTTTATCGCTCGTAACTAGTTTTAAGATATAGTTTTTGCCGTAGTTATTTTTATTTCTAGATTTTTAGGATTTGCCGTAAAATCCCTTAAGTGCTTTTTCTTTAAATTAAGACTTAAGCGCTTTAGAATTTTGCGACGCCGTTTTAAGATTTTAGTACTTTTTAAATAATTGCCGTTTTGAATATAGAATTCCTTTAAGCTTTAATACCTTTAGACGTAACTTTTAATTCTTAGTTTTTAGACTTTTTAAGTTTCAACGCGCTACGTTCTTTTTATTATTTTTCGACCTTTTATTTTTTGACTTTTTTCGACGCAATCTTTTTCTTTCTTATTTTTGGCCGCTCTAGTTTTTAGGACATAGAATTTTCTATTTCTTCTCTAAAATTTCTTTAAAATTTCAACGAAAAATTATTTTAAGTGGTTAAATTAATAGACATCCAAAATTTTCTGGTTCATAGTGGCGAGTTGTGAGCTTCCGATTTAAAGGGTCCTGGCTACCTGCTGCATCTATTGGCTATTCGAAACGTGGGCAAAATCAGAAAAGTTTATTAATTTGATAACTTATATAATTTTTATTTTTTATAACTAATAGGATATTCAGTGAATGCACCGAGCAAAACGTTCACCACCTTTTATACGTTCACCACCTGTAACTCGATCAAGACATCTAGCCAATATTGTCGCCGTAGATTTTTCTTTAGAATCGTCATCCAGTCGACCAAGTACTCCAATTCAAATTTTCGATAATCCATTTTTTGAACCCGACCTCACAATTGAGAAGCCGGAGGATATTCAGGGACAATTCAGAGATCCTGAACCATTAATCTTTCCTCCAGAACCACCAATCATTCAAACTGAGATTGTCGAGGAACAAACCATTAAATCAGAATCCTCTAGTAATTCAGATTCAACAAATTCAATCATGGAAAATCTGGAACCTCTAAGTATGGAAGACCGAATGAGAGCTAAACACACTGGCCAAGGTCACGCAATTACTCAACCAGATATCAATGCGCCAGATTATGAAATCAGAGGACAAATCCTACACATGGTAACTAATCAATGCCAATTTAGTGGTACGCCGAAGGAAGATCCAAATGAACATCTTCGTACCTTTAATAGGATCTGTACTCTATTTAAAATCCGAGAAGTGGAGGATGAATAGATCTATCTCATGTTATTTCGCTGGACTTTAAAGTGAGAAGCCAAAGATTGGTTAGAATCATTACCTGAAGGGGCGATTGATACATGGGATGTCTTAGTTGAAAATTTTCTTAAACAATTCTTTCCGGCATCTAAAGTTGTGAGACTTCAAGGAGAAATAGTTACGTTCACACAAAAGCCAAATGAAACTATATATGAAGCGTGGACAAGATTTGGAAAGTTGTTAAGAGGATGTCCGCAACATGGTTTAGACACTTATCAAATAGTACAAATATTCTACCAAGGATGCGACATCACTACACGAAAAGACATCGATATAGCTGCTGGTGGTTCCATTATGAAGAAAACCGCAACTAAAGCTTACAAAATTATTGATACACTGCTTCCCACTCACATGAGTGGCACCAAGAAAAAGATATCATTAGATCATCTAAAGCAGCTAGAGCCGATTCTAGCCATGACTTTGATTCCATTTCTGCAAAGATAGATGTTGTCGAGAGACGAATGGAAAAGATGACTAAAGATATTCACTCAATACGAATTAGTTGTGAGCAGTGTGGAGGACCACATTTGACAAAAGATTGTCTCGGTATTGAACAAACAATGGAACAAAGAGAGAATGTTTCATACATTAACCAAAGGCCTGGAAATAATTATCAAAATAATTATCAACCGCCATGATCAATTTACAATCAAAACCATAATTATAACCGAAATGTTCCATACAACAATCAACAAGGTCATAGCAATCAACAAGTATCTAATAATACTTACAATCAGCAAAGACCTATTTTTCAAAATAAATCACCACAAACCGATGATAAAAATCCAAATTTAGAAGACATGATGTCGAAGCTAGTTGTATCTCAAACGCAATTTTTCACATCTCAGAAACAAACGAATGAACAAAATGCCCAAGCATTTAGAAATCAACAAGCTTCAATTCAAAATTTGGAACAAGAAGTGAGTAACCTAGCAAGGTTGATAGGTGAAAGAAAACCGGGAAGTCTACCTAGCGATACAAATGCTAACCCCCGGAATGAAACAGCTAAAGCCATTACCACGAGAAGTGGTATTACACTTAAACTACCTAAAATACCTGAAATTTCTGATGATTCTATTCCTACTCCACAAGAACAACAACCTGAACAAGAGAAGGAAACTGAACCGGTAGTTGAAAAGGTTAATGAAGATAATACAGTTAAGACTAAACCTTATGTTAAACCATACCAACCACCACTTCCTTACCCGAGTAAAATGAGAAAAGAGAGACTTGAAGCCGAGCAATATAAATTCTTGGATATGTTTAAACAAATAAATGTTAGTCTTCCTTTCATTGATGTGATTTCAGGAATGCCTAGATATGCTAAATTTCTGAAAGATCTAATCACAAATAAAAAGAAAATGGAAGAACTATTCGCTGTTACAATGAATGCTAATTGTTCTACAGTACTGTTGAATAAGATACCAGAAAAATTATCAGATCTAGGAAGTTTCACAATTCCATGTTTTCTGGGTAGTCTTAGTTCAATAGAAGCATTGATAGACTTAGGTGCTAGTATAAATCTAATGCCGTATTCACTATACGCTAAACTAGACCTTAGAGAATTGAAACCAACACGAATAAGCATACAACTAGCCGATCGATCAGTAAAATATCCTAGAGGGATAATGGAGAACATGCTAGTTAAAGTTGGTACTTTAGTATTTCCAGTAGATTTTGTTATTCTAGACATGGAAGAAGATTCTAGAGTTCCTCTCATATTAGGAAGACCATTCTTAAACACAGCTAAAGCAATAATAGACGTGTTCTGTAAGAAACTCACCCTAAGTATAGAGGACGAGAGTGTTACCTTTTCTGTGGATAGAGCCATGCAACAATCGCAATCTGCAGATGATACATGTTATTATATTCAACTATAGATTCACATGCAGAATTGTTAGAAGAATTTCTAGAATTACAAGGAACAGGAGAATGTTCTTTAGGAGAAGGAACTGAACCAATTAATGAAGCTGAAATGTTAGCTACACTTATGGCTAATGGATATGAACCAACAACAGAAGAAATTCAAATGCTAAAAGAGGAAGACAGATATCGATATAAATCATCGATAGAAGAACCACCGACATTAGAGTTAAAGCCACTTCCAAACCATTTGGAATATGCTTATTTACATGGTGAATCAGAATTACCTGTAATAATATTGTCTTCTCTTACGGAAAATGAAAAATCTCAACTCATTTCTGTGCTAAAAGCTCATAAACCAGCCATTGCATGGAAGATTCATGACATTAAAGGAATAAGTCCTTCGTATTGCACACATAAAATCCTTATGGAAGAAGGTCATAAAACGTATGTGCAACGCCAACGAAGACTAAATCCTAATATGCAAGATGTTGTTAAGAAATAAATTATTAAACTGCTTGATGCAGGTTTAATTTATCCAATCTCTGATAGTTCATGGGTAAGCCCAGTTCAATGCGTACCTAAGAAGGGTGGCATGACTGTCATCACAAATAAAAAAAATGAGCTTATTCCTACTAGGACTATAACAGGATGGCGTGTTTGTATTGATTATAGAAAATTAAATGATGCCACCAGAAAAGATCACTTTCCCTTACCTTTCATTGACCAAATGTTAGAAAGATTAGCCGAAAATAGTTACTATTGTTTTCTTGACGGTTTTTCCGGATACTTTCAAATTCCAATCGCACCCGAAGACCAAGAGAAAACCACATTCACGTGCCCTTATGGTACTTTTACTTACAAACGCATGCCATTTGGACTTTGCAACGCCCCTGCAACCTTTCAAAGGTGCATGATGGTGATTTTTCACGACATGATAGAAAAATGCATGGAAGTTTTCATGGATGACTTTTCAGTCTTCGGTGATACATTTGAATCATGTCTAGTTAATCTTGAACGAATGCTTATTAGATGTGAACAATCAAATTTAGTACTTAATTGGGAGAAATGCCATTTCATGGTTAGAGAAGGCATCGTTCTTAGACATAAAATTTCAAAGGAAGGAATTGAAGTGGATAGAGCTAAAGTAGATGTAATTGCTAAACTTCCACATCCCACCAATGTTAGAGGAGTTGGGAGTTTTCTAGGGCATGCCGGTTTTTACCGACGTTTCATAAAAGATTTTTCTAAAATTGCCACTCCTATGAATAAACTCCTAGAAAAGGATGCTCCATTCATCTTTTCGGATGAATGCATCAAATCTTTTAAAATTCTTAAAGAAAAACTCACTAATGCTCCGATCATGATAACTCCAAATTGGAATCTACCGTTTGAACTAATGTGCGATGCAAGTGATTTTGCAATGGGAGCCGTTTTAGGACAAAGGATTGAAAAACGATTTCAACCTATTTATTACGCTAGTAAGATGTTACAAGAAGCACAAATGAATTACACAACTACTGAAAAAGAACTCCTTGCTATTGTCTTTGCTTTTGACAAATTTTGTTCATATCTCGTTCTAGCTAAAACGGTGGTCTATACCAACCATTCTGCTCTTAGATACCTATTTTCGAAACAAGATGCTAAACCACGATTAATCCGTTGGATCTTAATCTTATAAGAGTTCGATATTGAAATCCGAGACAAAAAGGGAGTCAAATCTTAAACCATTGTCACACAGGACCAACAGGAGGGCATTATGGGCCTCAACTCACAGCAAGAAAAGTTTACGATGCTGGATTCTATTGGCCTACAATTTTCAAAGACGCACACCTTCTTTACAAATCCTGTGATGCTTGTCAAAGGGCCGGAAAAATAAGTCAACGTGATGAAATGCCACAAAATGTCATTCAAGTATGTGAAGTATTTGACTTTTGGGGTATTGAATTTATGGGTCCATTTCCAAAATCTCATAATAATCTCTATATTCTCGTTGCCATTGATTATGTATCTAAATGGGCCGAAGCACAAGCTCTTCCAACTAACGATGCACGAGTTGTAGTCAACTTCTTAAAACATCTTTTTGCAAGGTTTAGAACACCGAAAGCTTTAATAAGTGATCGGGGTACTCATTTCTGTAATAATCAACTTGAGAAAGTTCTCAAAAGATATGGAGTAACTCATAAAATCTCAACCGCTTATCATCCACAAACAAGTGGACAAGTTGAAAATACCAACCGAGCATTAAAACGTATTCTAGAGAAAACCGTAGGATCAAATCCAAAGGAATGGTCAATGAAATTTGAGGATGCACTCTGGGCTTTTAGAACAGCCTACAAAACTCCAATTGGTACCACACCTTTTAAACTCGTTTACGGAAAAGCAGGTCATCTTCCAGTAGAAATTGAGCACAAAGCATTTTGGGCTTTGAAGACATGTAATCTTGATTTACATGAAGTCGGACGTCTAGGGTTAAGTCAACTAAACGAATTAGAAGAATTAAGACATGAAGCATACGAAAATTCATTAATCTATAAGGAAAGAACGAAGAAATGACATGATAAAAGAATCAGAAGTTCAAAAGAATTTAAAGAAGGAGACAGAGTTCTTCTTTTCAATTCACGATTCAAGCTATTTCCTGGAAAAATGAAATCAAGATGGTCTGGACCATTCATAGTCAAAAGAGTTTTCCCGTACGAAACAGTAGAATTAATAAATTCAAATGGGATTGAATTTAAGGTTAATGGTCACAGAGTTAAACATTACCTAGATAGTCCGATGGAAGTTGAAGATGAAGTTAATCACAATTTCGACACCACAGCTAACTAAGTGTGGGAAGATTCGAATCTTTTTAGGATAATATATGTTTCTGTTAGAGTTAGATATTCTGTTTTCGTGTAGTTTCCGAGAATGGAATCCGAATGGTCTTTCCCTAGCAGACCCTAAAGAACAAGTCTTCTCCCTGCATTCTGAATTTTTATTTTTTTTGGTTTTACGAGATGAAGAATTCCTTTGATCTGAACCATGGTCTAATGCTACATGCTATGATTACTAAACGTAATAATGACATACTCCCGAGTGAACTGGTATCCTTTATAAAAGGCAAAATGGACGGAGTAAGAAAAGAACTCAGGAAAGATCATCATAAGATACATTTTGGTAAAGGAAAATCAAAGTCCGCAACAAAAAGAAGAGCACGACACCTTGAAAGATGTTATAAATGCGGAAAATGGTCACACGAAGGTAAATGTTCAAATAATCAAACATATTCAAATACCGAATTTGTTACTCTATGCAGAGAAGGACCGTTTATATGTTTAGAAGAAAAGATATTGAAGATTCGAGGTTACGCTTACGTAGCTATAGAGAACCAAATCACACGACTCTCCTATGAGTCGGCTAAAGCAGGTCTCTGAGAATTCTTTCTCACAGGTAAGTATGTACATTTTATATTTTTTATTGCTTTTTAACATTTTGATAATAAACGCTGAATCGTTCGCTATAAAGTATTAAATTGGAATTCAATAAAATTAGGTATGCGTAACAGAAATTATTAATATCATATAAAAATTTATTACATCACTGCGAAATTTACCGTTTATTCTTAAGGTATAAATATCTTTAATCAATCAACCCAAAATATTTCAAAAATTAGTCAGGCGTAAAACTAGGTTATGGAACCGAAAAGAGGGGCGTATATTTTTAAAAATATTTGATTAATTAAAGTGGGATAAAAGACCAAAAAGAATTTTTTTTATTTTAATTTTTACCTTATTTTTAAATTAAATATATAAATATTAAATTAATATTGTAAACTTTTTAAAATCAATATATTTAAGTTTGTAAATATTTTAAAAATTAATATTTTTAATATAAATTCGTATGTATAAAAATATTAATGATATGAATTTTTAATTTTATGCATTTTAAATTTAAGTTTGGTGTGAATTTTTAATTTTAATAATATGAATTTTTAATTTTATGCATTTTAAATTTAAGTTTGGTGTGAATTTAAAAACAAAAATTTACTTTATTTCATTAAGTTAAAAATATGATATCTAAAAATTCATCGTGAGTTGAAAACTAGGTCGTTGTACCGAAATTCCTTTACCCAAGGGAGGGACGAGAAATTTTATTATCATTATTTTTAATCTTATTGAATTAAAGTATGCCAAAAACATTAAAAAACCCAAAAATCTTTGCTTTTAAAACGACGCTTAAAAAGTAACAAATTTTAAAACTTTGTTGAGAGACGGACTAGGACAACGATCCGAAACGCCCTCACTTCTAAAAGAAACAAATTTTTAAAATTTATTAATTTATGTTTTCTTAGTTGAAGGTTTTTATATAAAAAAAAAGTCAGACCCCATGCGATCGCATGGGGTTTCCTCTTAAACATCATGCGGTCGCATGAGGCCAAAAAAACTGGGCAGATCATAAAAGTCAGTCGAGTTTTGCTTCTGTCCACAAACACACACACAATACACGAACCTACTCCAAAATCCTCTCAATTTTCATCAATTTTTCACCAAAATCAACCAAATTTCTTGCTATAATCCGCTCTACTCATGAATTTGTTAAGAAGTTTATCAAGAAATGTAACAATTACATCCCCTAAACTCTTTAAATTTGATTTTTAGTGTTCTTGAGCTATAATTTACCTAATTTGATTTTGTTAATTTCTAGTGTAATTAGAGTTAAATTGTTAGTATATTATGCATGTATAACCTAGATTGATGCTATTTAACATGATTTGAAGCCAAAAACTTCAAAAATTTTAGAAATCTGGGGTTTGTGTTCTTGAGAAATTTGGGGCTTTTTGATATAAACAGGTTATGGCCGATTTTTGTCATGAATTATTGGTAAATTAAGTAGTGTAACATGTTTAGGTAGCTAAATAATCCAAACTTTGATCCTAAACATGATTTTTTAGAATTAAAATGGACTTTTTAGGTCTAAAATTCATGAACTTGATTAAATTGATGTAAATGCCATTTGAAACTTGTTTAATTGCTAGTAATGGTTATTTTAACATGTTATTTGTGTTGAATGCTTATGAACTTTGTAAACATTTTCATATATGCTTATTTGAAAAAGTGTAGAATTGTTAAAATTGTGAAAATGTGTATAAGTTTAATTTTGATTGAACATGTTATTGTAATTGTTTCAAGTTGTTATTTTGCTAACACTAATGCATATTTGGATGCACAAATTTTGTGTTTAATGTGTTTTGCAGATATTTACCTATACTGATGGTGCATCATCATCATCATCTAGGCAACCTGCTCCAGAACCTGAACCAGAAATGCAATATGAACCGGAGCAACAACAGGAACAACAACAACCTGATCAACACGTACCATATTATGATCCGCAACAAGAATATGTTAATGCCTATGTACAATTTTCGATTCATCCGATAATAGAACATCCAACAATTCATGAAGAATAGTTGCATCCCAATTTGAGATTTGATCGAAGTTGGAGAGATTACCCGACATACCAAAGTAACAAATTCAAACTGGTAACTAAAAATGTAGAAGTACCGAGGGTAATCGATTGGGGGCCTTTGGAAAGGGTCCAACTAGTTAACTCAGTTAGACAACATCTGATCTAAAGGTATGGCAGCTCTTCTTTTCCCGATTGGGAACGTTTATTCACCATTCGTAAGCCTGTATATAAGGAATGGTGTGTTGAGCTTATGAGTACTATATCACTTAATGCGGATGTAGTTAGGTTAGATGATAGAAGTTTTCTTAGATTTTTACTTGGCCGTAGGATGTACAGGATGTCCATGCTGGACATGGCCAGGGCTTTACAGATTTACACTCCTAGTGAATTACTACTACCCGATTGTACAAATTTGATTTATCATGGGGAGCGGATAGATAGGAATTTTGATGCGGACGCCGTCTGGAGGCGTATGTCAGATTATAATATTTTTACGCTGGGAGGAAGACACTCCTATTTAGATATTAACAAAGCAGAGCTACGTATTATACATAGATTTTTAGCTAATTCGATTACACAAAGAGGTAAAAACAAGGAGAAGATGACCTTACACGACTTATTTTACCTTAAGTGTATTCGAAATCCTAGAAGCTTTGTTAATATCCCCGTACTGTGTTGGTTTTTATCTGTCCAAAATGGTAGCAGGAATACAGGACGGGGGAATAATAGGAGAAGGTATTTTTGTTACTCTCAATGGAGAGTATTTGGGTGTAGATAGGGATCAAGGGGGTCCACTGATGGTGTGTAGGGAACAGGTGGATACTTTAGGATTGAAGGTTTATCAGGGTGCTAAGGTATTAAAGAGCAGACGCAATCATGCAATACCATATGATGGCCGTCATCCACAGGTAGAGAGAGGTTCAGATGAGGAAATGAAGGAACCAGATGACATTAGGGATGTCATTAGGGAGGCTATGACTGACGTCTACCAGCATATAGATGAGGTAGAAATGACAAACCAGGATAGACATAGTCGGTACGAGCAGTGGCAAGCCGAGAATGTGTACGAGCATTCCAGGCAACGACAGCATGATAGATGGCACTATCATCAGCATCAGATCATGAGCCAGCTATCACCTCAGGTACCAAATAACTACGTACCGACCCGACCTGCTTACTATCCTCCTAACCAGCCCGATATGCGACCACCATTTACTCTCTAAGACCCTAACCAGGCCTATCAGTACACCTATAACCAACCATGGAACCCGCCCAACGACATGAACTGGAAACCCTATCCAGATTGATATAGTTCTCGTTGGTGATTTTTATCTTTTTATTATTTTTATTTATTTATGTTTAAACATATAAAATTGTGATACTTTTAATGTATTGTTTAATATTTTTATTATGTTGTACTGATATTTCATATTTGATTTGAAAGTGGGATGTTAAGTCCCATTTCAAATTACCATGCATGTCATTATTTGTATGTATGTATATTGTCAATTGTACACAACGGGGTAAAACAGCGCATTTTCAAAGACTGACATTAAGTTCAGCAAAAGCTACTAATTTTGACGACAAAATGAAAAATAAATGTGATGTAACAACAAGACGGAATGAACAAATGATGTGCACCATTTATCATTCAACAAACAAACGCCAATATGTTTGGAAACTTTGGTAAAATTTAATCATTTTTCTACACTAATCTCCCTCAATAATTTAAATTGTTACTGATTTCTTGCAAATGAGGGCATTGCAAGATCTTAAGTGTGGGAAGGGGTTAAATTCTTTCAGATTTTTAAAAAATTTTAACTTATACACTTGGTTACCATTAAAAAAAAACTAGTAACGCAGTAGTTGTATTAGAATCTAGTGCTCTCTGATAATAAAGAACAGCCCTAGTCTTATATACTGACTACCCAATTCTAGTAAAAATTTTCAAAATTTTCAACTAAATGAATTCAAAATCATGTTTATACATATTTATGAACGATAAAATTAGGTGTTAACACCGAAATTATTGTTACCCCGGAAAGGACATAAATTGAGAAACAACCCAAAATGTTAGAATTCATTTAAAATGGAATAGAGGAAAATAAAAGGCAAAGAAAGGAAAATAAAAGCCAAGTGTGGGAAAAATTTACAAGTTATTTAGAACATATGACACATATTTTTGTACAAATAATTGAAGATACTTTTGTTTTGGACGATATTTATCAGTTTTACCCAGTTTATTGTAATTTAAAAGGAAGTAAAGTCTTCCGAGAGAAAAAGACACGCGCTTCTTGATTTAGGTCAGGAAGTTGTCGTCCAGACCAGTTGTAGAGTCTACAAAAAACCTTGAAAAATTTTCTCGAAAATCAGCTGGAAATCCACGGACCTCAGCATCAAACAGGGTCTCCAAGTGGTCAGAATTATCCTAACCATGAGAGGATCTGTCTCGTACAATGGGGGGCACCATGCAAATTAGCTTATAAGACTAATGAATCAGATCCCCAGAAAGGATAATCTCCTTAAAGATCAAAAATCAGCTTTTAAGACTGATATTACTCAATCCTTGAGATTGACCTTAAAGATTGAGAATTACAAACTCATGGAATTCAATGATATCTAAACTCGAGCTTGAACAAGAAAATATTTTGATCAAATTACAAACCGATTTGTTTTCTGAAAACCCATTTTCAATGCGTTCATTACCATTGAACGTAAAATTCTAGGAATTCACCTGGAATTCATTAGGTCACCCGAATCAAATTGGGTGTCAACCATAAAAACGGTGGTTGCATAGCATGGTCGAAGACAGGACCTTGTGCCAGACCGAAAAACTATAGGGTGATCTTTACTATTGCTCCTACCAAGGATAGTAATTGCATCCGACACGTTATAGACCATAATTAAAAGCATGTCACGGGACATTGCCTTAACAGTTGCTTGTTCAACGCTTTCCTTTACAACTGAATGGTAGTTTACCGAAAGGTAATATACGGAGCAAGTAAACTGGATGTGTTGCTTTCCCAATACAAGGTTAGCAAGTGGGTGACACAAAACCGCAAGTTTTGAGCTAAAATTTTCAAATCTGAAACCCACCAAACCCACAAAAACAATTTGCAAACACCGGTGAAGGGTTATTCTGGAAAACTTATCTAGGGTAAAAGCTAGATTAAATTTTCAAAAGATCAAATGTTTTCATAAAGATCCAATTTCCTTAAGGATCTAAATTTTCATAGTCATGTGGGACTGTAAACCACAACGTTTCTAACATTATTTATACCGCCGTATAGAAATCACTGATGTACAAAGTGTGAAGAATAAAGAAGTGATTCTAGTATTTTTATTTCAAGACTATATTGCTTGAGGACAAGCAACGTTCAAGTGTGGGAATATTTGATAATGCTAAAAACGAACATATATTTCATAGCATTATCCCTCATGAAAGACAAGCTTTTAGTTGAATTTGTTCTATTTACAAGTGATATTCGTTTAAATAATAAATGGTGAAGACAAAAGACAGATTCGACGAATTGAAGATGCAAACGACCAAAAAGCTCAAAAGTACAAAGTACAATCCAAGTGGTTCAAATTATTGATGAGAAACGTCTAAAAGTTACAAGAGTACAAGCCGCAAAACGCAAAGTACAAGATATTAAATTGTACAAAAGGACGTTCGAAAATCCGGAACAGGGACCAGAGTCAACTCTCAACGCTCGACGTAACGGACTAAAAATTACAAGTCAACTATGCACATAAATATAATATAATATATAAATAATTCTTAAAATTATATATATATATTATATTATAAATTAAAAACCGTCGGCAAACTAGGTGACAAACGTATGTGAGCTGGATTCCTGCTCTATGCGATCGCATGGCCTGGAGGCCTAATTCCCATGCGATCGCATGGCCTACTTTTTCTGGCTACATTCCTATAAAAGGCAGTCTTTTGCTCGAGCTCAACACATCTTTCTCTACTCTCTATCTCTCACATATATATATATATATATATATATATATATATATATATATATATATATATATATACATATATATATATATTAATTTTAATTTTAATTTTAATTTAATAATAATAAGGGTATGTTAGTGAATGCTGTAAGTGTGTAAGTCGAAATTCTATCCATGTAACGCTACGCTATTATTAATCATTGTAAGTTATGTTCAACCTTTTTAAATTAATGTCTCATAGCTAAGTTATTATTATGCTTATTTAATGCCGAAGTAATCGTGATGTTGGGCTAAATATTAAGATTGGGTAATTGGACTTTGTACCATAATTGGGTTTGGACAAAAGAACGACACTTGTGGAAATTAGACTATGGGCTTTTAATGATCTTTATATTTGTTTAATTGAATGATAGTTCATTAATTTAATATAAAAATTACAATTGGACGTACCTATAAATAACCATATACACTCGATCGGACACGATGGGCGGGATATTTATAAGTACTAATAATCGTTCATTTAACCGGACAAGGGAATGGATTAATAGTTAATATACTTATTAAAATAGGAGTGAATTACATACAAGGAAAATTGGTGTAATTATAGTTTAAGTCCCCAATTAGTTGGAATATTTGACTTCGGATATAAGAATAATTTGACGAGGACACTCGCACTTTATATTTATGACTGATGGACTGTTATGGACAAAAATCAGATGGACATATTGAATAATCCAGGACAAAGTACAATTAACCCATGGTAATAAACTAAAATCAATACGTCGAACATCATGATTACGGAAGTTTAAATAAGCATAATTCCTTTATTTCATATTTCATCGCACTTTTATTTACTGTCATTATATTTAATTGCACTTTTAATTATCGTACTTTTTAATTATCGCAATTTTATTTATTGTCATTTTATTTATCGTATTTTAATTTATTGCACTTTAATTATTATCATTTACTTTACGCTTTAAATTAAGTTGTATTTATTTTTAATATTTTTCATTAGGTTTTAACTGCGACTAAAGTTTTAAAATCAACAAACCGGTCATTAAATGGTAAAAACCCCCTTTTATAATAATAATACTACTCATATTTATTTATATATTTATATACAAATTTAGTTTTAAAAATATAGCGTTAAACTTGGCTAGATCCCTGTGGAACGAACCGGACTTACTAAAAACTACACTACTGTACGATTAGGTACACTGCTTATAAGTGTTGTAGCAAGGTTTAGGTATATCCACTCTATAAATAAATAAATAACTTGTGTAAAATTGTATCGTATTTAATAGTATTTCACAATAAAAATATAACTATTTCGTATACACCTCTACGCACATCAACACTTTATCGGCATTAATATATTGGGTTTATGTTTCGTAATTGTCCCGCATAGATATAATTTTCTAAATCACACCTAAAGTATATCATTAATAAGTATAGGTGTTCGACATTGGAGTTGTCATGATCATGGCGTCACTTGGCGCAATAGATGCTCATTACGCATCATTACTTGGCGCACAAGATGCGCATCAAATGCTTATTGCAACTTTATTAAATGTGATAGTTCTTTCAAGTTACATGCAGTGGCATATAAAATAACTTTGATATGATACATTTGCTATATATCATACCGAACTTGGGGGACTTAATGATACGCATAGCGCATCGAGCTAATAATTGGTTTTGTCCTTGAGCCTGGCCCGTTAGCGGCCTATTGGCCTTTTCCCTCAAAACCCTAATATCGCCTCTATAAATAGAGGGCAGGACTTCTACCCTAAGGACACACATATATCCCGAAGTTCAAATGCTCCTCCTCTCCCCTCTAGGGTTTTACCTACACAAGTGTAGGGTTTTCCCCTAAAACAGCCATAACCACCCTCCCAAGATCATCATCTCGGCTAGGGTTATCACGGTAACCGGACCGGAGGTTAAAGCCGCTGTACATAATAAACCCTCCTCTATTGCACTCAAGCGTATCTCTAGCACTTGGTGGAAATATGCTTGATCACCTGAGTAGATTCAGTGGTAGTAGCAGCAGAGGTACCGGCATCTAATTTAACATCTTGTTCACCAGAATCTGAATCAGGGATGACTATAACATTTTCTGCATTGTGAGTGATGGATTGAAACTCCATATCAGATGAATCAGTAAGATCAGCAGCAGTATTAGTAGTTAAAACATTGTCACCCTTGGTTTCAGTGACAAGATCGGGAATAAGACCTCCTTAATAATGTTATCAATAACCTCTTCAAGAGCAGGAGGAGGTTCAACAATCATCTCATCAACCACTTCTGGAATAGTAGTTGATGCAGTAGCACTAGAGATAACAGGAGGAGTAGCAGGAACATTAGCAGTAGCTATATCCTCATTAACAGTAAAAGCAGTGGAACCAGTAACAACTTCATCTCTAATAGCACCAGCAGTAGTAGAGGCAACAGTACTAGTATCAGCACCACCAGTAGGAAAATCACCAGCACCAATACCAGTAGCAGAAGCAGAGAGCTCATCAGTACCAGCTTCATAACCAGTAAACACAATAGGATTTCTTTCATGCTCCCCTTCTGCCTGTTCATCTACCCTGCTAAGAACTGAAACAAAAAACCATTTTATATTGGCAACTGTAGAACCAAATAAATTTGACTCAATAATTGCATCTGGTATTGGTCTCTGGGGACAGACTGGTGGTTTAGTTAGCCCTTTGATTGAGATAGAGTAGGGTGTCTGTAAGTGCAGTTGTACTCTGCTGACTCATTGGCAACACATGTTGGCCCAGATTGTGTAAGAGTTTTGGCTGGTGTTAATGTAGGAGTGTGACTCTTATCATGATCTAAGTAACATTTAGGTTGTGCAGTAGCCTAAGCTGGTTAAACACGATGAGGACCCAGCTCAAGTCTGCTTTGGGGGTCAGTTATGTTCTTTGCTAGTTGTACTGTCAGTAGAGGATATTTCTTGAAGTATAATTTTGAAAAATGTGGAAGTGCCTGGTTAGAAGAGTATGGGTTGCTACTCTTCTTAACACTAGTTTTAAAATAGTCAGCTTGGGAGCAAATGTTATACCTTCAACTCCACTTCCAATTTTCAAGTCAGCAGTTAAAATATTTTCAATTATGTTACTTATTTCTGCTGTTTGGTCTAGAGACGCACCCTGTTCCATAGCAACATCCTTTTCAGGAGCAGCAGTTGAGACTGGTGCAACCTCCCCTGTGGCATGCTTGGAGCCAGCTTTCACACGTTTGGATTTACTTGTTACCAAGAAATAGATGAGCAACGGATTCCAACACTAGAGGTGGGTAGTCAGTATATAAGACTAGGGCTGTTCTTTATGATCAGAGAGCACTAGATTCTAATACAACTACTGCTTTACCAGTATCTGAGATGGTGGCTTTTCTAGTTGAGGTAGCTGGCTTCTTCCGTCGAATAGCTGGCTTTCGTTGAGTTCCCTCCCTCTCAGCTGGTGCACTACCAGAGGCAGTCGATTGGGTAGCTCCACCCCAAGCAGCAATATACTCAAGCATTCCTGGTGTCAGACCAGTATGTGGAGCAGTAGGTGCTGCTTTTATCATCCCCCCTTGTTTCAATGGAAGGTCAAATGATTCATCAGTAATCTGCTGGTAAGCATCACCCAGCTCGTTTTCTAACACAAGGCTCAAAAACCTTGGAAATGGGATCAAATGAGTTCTTTTTGGTGCAAGCATCATTTCTCTTAACCTCAAGTAGATTTCAGCAGCATAATCGATGTTTCTGTTGAACAGCAACCCATGACCTATTTTAAGCTCAAAATCTGAGCATTGATCAAAACTACCAGACTTCCGGCTGATGCACTAGGTCAGTAAGCCAAAGAAATAGTACCACAATGGTGGAATATGCTTCCTTAATGGGCTGTGGGCCACAGCACCAGCATATCCGATGATATCCAACACCTCCCTTCTAACATCATCACTGGAAGGTGAAGCACTAAATGGTCCACCAGGAAATTGTAGCGCTCATCTAATAGCATCGACGGTGACAGAGCAAGTTAGGGTTTCAGAGACCATGCCATGAACACATGGTGTACCTTGTGGAGTGCTCGTCATGGTAGTCGTGTACCAAAATCTGCCTAAACAGGCTGGATATAATCTGGAAGGAACTCTGGTGATAGTTCTAGCAAGTGGAGATTGCCTTATGTACTCGATCATCGTCTCATAGCCCATGTTGGCTTTAGACTTAGGAATTGAGAGGGCATGAGCAGCATTGCCTCTTGATAGGTGAATAAGTGCATGATCTGGTGCATTTGCAGCCTGTACAAGGCTTGAATGCAGGTTGAACAATGGTGCCTGTTCATTCTGCTCCTCTGGTGCCGGTGGAGGTTGTTGTTGTTGCAGTTCTAGTTGTTGTTGCTGTTGTAGTTGTTCCTCAGGTTGATTCTCAATAGGTTACGATTTTTTTTGTTGGTCTGCCATTGGTGAATGTAGAAGATGAATGTTTGAATGTTTGAATGATTCGAAGATTTGGAGATTTTTTAGAGAAAGGTGTAATTTTGAAAGTTTAATAACCGAAAGTTATTATGGAAAATGAATCACCCTATTTAACCTTTTTGATTGGTGAAAAAGTGCAGGAGAGAGAAAATGGCAACTGTCATCTGTAGGTGCGTGGGAAGATTTGACAGACTGGCATGTTTTCGAGGGGACACAGACTGTTAACATGACGTTTAATCGGCTTGAACACTCATACCTCCCATTAAGCATTAAATGCAGTAGGTTTTAATTTAAAAATAGAAGTTAAAGACCACAAAATAAAGTTTGTATTAAATACAAAAATTCTTTGTTACATTTAATATGTCGTGTATTTAATTTAAATCATTGGGAGTAAATGAGTTTCATGTTTAAGGTATCATTTTAATGTTGTGAGCTATGACATTATGAAACCATGACATAAAAGACCTTGTTGTGCTGATTGCTTGACATGTAGGCAGTAAGTAAATACTTGTGACTTACTGGTTTGCCCTACATGCTGTAGAGCCAGCACACCAACAAAATTGTCTTTTATTTTAGAGTTCAAGCATACCCAGCTCAGAGATGAGGTAGTTAAAACGTTTCTCATCTAAGGGCTTTGTGAATAGATCTGCTAACTACTGGTCTGTTGAAATGAAATGAAGCTCCACATCTCCTTTTTGAACATGATTCCTTATGAAGTTATATCGAACATCAATGTGCTTTGTCCTTGAATGCATTACATGATTGTTGGTAATGGCAATTGCACTGGTATTGTCACAGTAGATTGGAGTTTTTGTAACATGAACACCATAGTCCTTCAGCTGGCTTTGCATCCATAGTACTTGAGCAGTACAGCTCCCAGCAGAAACATATTCTGCCTCAGCAGTAGATGTGGACACAGTATTTTACTTTTTGCTCGTCCAGTTGACTAGCCTACCACCCACTAACTGGCAACCACCAGTAGTACTTTTTCTAGTCTATTTTACATCCTGCAAAATCAGCATTTGAATACCCAATTGGTTCAAAATCCTGGTCTTTGGGATACCAAAGACCACGTTTAGCAGTAGCTTTCAGATACCTAAATATCCTCTTTACTGACAGCAAATGTGACTCTTTAGGATCAGCTTGATATCTGGCACACAGACATGTGGCAAACATAATATCTGGTCTGCTGGCTGTGAGATAAAGTAGGGACCCAATCATATCTCTATATTCAGTGATATTGACTGGTTCACCATTGGGATCATCATCTATTTTAATAGATGCGGCCATTGGAGTCCCTATATCTTTTAAACAGGTCAGACCAAATTTCTTTAACATATCTTTGATATATTTATCTTGACTTATAAAAATCCCATCATCAAATTGTTTGATTTGCAATCCTAAAAAGTATTGCAAATCTCTTTGTAAACTCATTTCATATGTCTTTGACATAAGTTTTGAAAAATCTTGACAATGTTTTTCATTTTTAGATCCATAAATAATATCATCCATATATATATGTACCAGCAAGAGATTACCATCTATCTCCTTTGAGGACAGAGTGGTATCAATTATTCCAACTTTAAAACCTATACCATTGAGATACACATGAAGTGTCTCATACCATGCTCTTGGTGCATGTTTTAGGCCATATATAGCTTTGTCTAACTTGTAGACACGGTTTGGATATTTACTTCTTACAAAACCAGGAGGCTGTTTGACATAGACTTCTTCTTGCAGCTTCCTATTTAGAAATACAGACTTAACATCTATCTGGAATACCCTAAAGTTCATCTTAGCAGCATATGCCAAGAACAATCTAATAGCTTCCATCCTAGCCACTGGTGTATATGTCTCTCCATAATCAAATCCTTCTTCCTGTTTGACACCCTGAGCTACCAATCTAGCTTTGTTTCAGACCACAATCCCATCTTCATCCATCTTGTTCTTGAAAACCCACTTGGTGCCAATTATCTTCTTTGTTTCATCATCAGGTTTAGGTACCAATGTCCAAACCTTATTCCTATCAAACTGGGAGATCTCTTCTTGCATAACTCCTGCCCAGCTAGGATCTTTGATTGCTTCTTCTGGACATGTAGGTTCAATGGTAGATACAAAGTTTACATGCATACAAAATTTGCTGGTTGAATGTCTCCTTATCTTAACACCACTAGCCAGATTACCAATAACCTGGTCAATTGGATGCTCCTTTGTCCATCTAGTGTTGTGAACTGGTGAGCTTGTTGTGGAACACACAACATCTTAATCATCAGCTGGTTCAGTAGTATAAGTATCAATAGTAGACAAGTGTTCATTATGAGTAAAACCAGTACCTGCTTGTGATCCTTCGGAACCAGTAGACCTTTGTTCAATTTTTAGTACTTCAGTTGAGCTAGTAGGTCCACATGGTTTAGATACAGATGGAACAGAAAATCCCATCTCATCATCAGAGAACCCAGCAACATGGATTGGTGAGGGAGTTGCTGCTGGTTCTTCTTCATCATCAAGAGCTTGCTGAGTAGGCTCTTCAAATAGTAACTTCTCATCTTCTTGGCCAGAAGATGAAATGGGGGTAGTTTCATCAAATGTAACATTAATGGATTCTTCAAAACAGCCCCTTCTCTTTTTGAAAACCCTATATGCCTTTGACATGCTGGAATATCTAAGAAATATACCTTCATCAGCTTTAGCATCAAACTTACCAAGTTGGTCCTATTGTTTAGAATGTAACAGGGAGTGCCAAATATATGAAGAAATAAAATTGAGGGTTTTCTTTCTGTTAAGAACTTCATAAGCAGTCTTCTGATGTCTTTTCACAATTAAAGACCTATTCTGGGTAAAACAGACAGTATTCACAGCTTCTGCCCAATATGAGTTCTTCAGCCCAGACTCATCCAACATAGATCTTGCTGCTTCAATGAGAGTTCTATTTATTCTTTCTGCAACACCATTTTGTTGTAGTTTTCTCACAGCAGAGAAGTTTTGTGAAATACCTTTGTCAGCACAAAATTCTTCCAAGGTTGCATTTCTAAATTCTGTACCATGATCACATCTTAGCTACTTCACCAACTGCCCATTCAATAGTTCCATTATTTTGATAAAATTGATAATTTCATCAACAGCTTCACTCTTTTGCTTCAAAAAGAATACCCAAGTGTAACAGGAATATTCATCAACAATGACCAGAGTATACTTCTTTCCACTACAGCTGGCTACATTAACAGGACCAAAAAGATCCATATGAAGTAGGTGAAATGGTTTCTCAACAGATGAAATCTGCTTTGACTTGAATGAAGCATGGTGATGCTTCCCTTTTTCACAACCAGGACACAATCTGTCCTTCACATAAGACATTGTGGGTAGCCCAGACACCAAACATTTACTAGATAATTTGTGAATATCTTTAAAGTTGAGATGTGAGAGTCTCTTGTGCCATAACCACTTGAGGTTGTATGCTGCCTTTGAATAAAAACAAGTATCTGTTGTTGTGACTGATGTGTTCATGTCAATCTGATACATGTTCTCATGTCTTTTTGCTGTCAGCAGTGGCTTCCCTGTCTTATAAAAAAATAGTGCCAATTTTCCTTCTGAATTGGACTATCTTACTTTTGCTTGTTAGTTGGCTTATGTTGAGTAGATTGTGTTTAAGTCCAACGACATATGCCACATTTGAGAATGTAACATTCCCATTTGTTAAAGTGCCAAATCCATTGTGTAACCCAACGAATTATCTCCATATGAAACAACTGGATCATTCTTTTCTTGATAGTCCATCAGCAGGGACTTACATCCGGTCATATGTCTCGAACAATCACTATCGAGATACCAGATTTGCTTGTTTTGAATGCTCTGCACAATAGCTAAGAGATTAGTTCTTTTTGGGAACCCATCCGAGGATGGGTTCTGAAAGGGTCATTTTTGATGATCTCTTCCTATCTGCTGGTTTGCTTGAAGAGGCAGCAGCAGATGGGGTTTGGGTTTGAGTACACTGGTTGCCCAAGTGAAACTTGTTGCCACACTTGTAGCATTTTCTCACTTTTGGTCTAGGTGACTGGTCATACACAGACTTAATCGGGGCAGTAAGATTAGGTCTGCTTTCAGCTATCGCAGCTATGAGCTGGTCAAGCTTAACAGTCATTATCTCATTGATCGATGACCCAGCACACGATTTCACAATTTGGTCCACTTTAGCTTTTCCCTTAAGGGCAGCTTTCTTCTTGGAACCAGTACCATAATCATGGTATACTACTTTGCCTTTATTATTTGAAGAGCCAGCGTGGGAAGTTACTGGCTTGTCAGCTGATACTGGTTGACCAGTATGAATCCTAATTGTTGCCTTTGACTTGCCAGTACTGCATTTTGCTGGCTTGTCTATATCTACTGGTTGACCCGTACGATTTTCATCAGCTGTCTCGGCATTGGTGGAATTTGAACACGAAGGGGAATCAATTGATTTTAACTTTCTTCGATTGTTCTCAGTGATTTCCCTTTTAATATGTTTTTCTTTTGGAGTCATGTAGTAGATGCTAGAGAGGTCAGTAGTCTCATCAGTTGAGATACTGGCTTTTCTTGCTATTTCTTCATCCTCCATTATCTCTTTCATGGCAGGTGGTGGGTTAGCAGCAGGTCTTACAAATTTATTTGTGAAGACCTTGTTACCATTAACTATCTTGGCAAAAGTATTTGGCAAGACAACATCAAGATCAGTTTCAAGCACAGGGTCCATGAAAGTGACTTCAGCGTGAGCAGCAGTAGCAGCATAGTCACCAGCAAAGAATGTGATATCGGCTAAATAGTCACGTTTTTACCCCCGATATTAGCCCCATTTATGATAAAGTAATTGACTTTATCATCTAACTAAGCATTTATTTGCTTCATTTGGTAGATTATGTCATTACGAAAGCTATGTTTCAAGAATTACTAAAAACGGATGAAAAACGAGGAAAAATGAGCAAAACCGGCTAAGATGATTAACTCACGTTTAAACAACTTATTTTATAATTTTTTGAAAAGTTTATATATTTAATCTCATGTTGTAGGATATTCAATTATGAACATGTGGGCGCAAGAATCGTCAGAAACAGAGCTAAAACGAAGATTCTAGAGTGAAAACGGTGAAAGACAAGAAATCAAGTTACGATCCAGCGAATCAGCAAGCCAAACGGCCTACCAAACGGCTTGCCAAACGGCCTGCCACTATGGTAAACGTCCTGCCATATGGGTCAAGCAAACGGGCACAGCAAATGGGCAAGGCTGGCAAACGGCCCCTGCAAACGGCTTGCCAAACGGCTTGGCAAAGGGCTTGCTAAACGGCCTGCCAGCCGTTTGCAGACAAAATTTAAGTCCATGTTGATTGAATGCTTGGAATAATCTAGAATGTGCTTGCTCTCCAAGTTATACTTGGTCTCCAAGGTCACCTTGGCCACCAAGTTCTCAAGATGCTTTGCTTGGTCACCAAGCCCATATATTTACAACTTTGCTATCAAGCCTTTCCTATAAATAGGTGGCTTATCCCACCATTTCAACACACACCTTCTTCACTTCTCTCTCTAAAACATCTCTCTATAGTCACTCTCTAGTGATCTATAGGATATTAGTTCTCTCTCTACTTTCTATCTCTAGTTTCTAGAGAGAGAAAAGTACAGAGATTAGAAAATGTAATTATCTCTCTAATGTTGCTCTCTAGTGATCAATAGGAGAGTAGTATGTAGTTAGTAGTAGAAGCTATCAAGCATTGTAACGCTATGGATATTATGAAGAAATACAATTGTTATTCTACCGATATTATTCGGTAATATCTATCCTTTCTTTTATTAATTTATTATAATATTCTTGTTAGATGTTTTTGATTTATTAATATTAGAAATGCTTGTTGCCATGATGTGTGAGTAATTGCTTGATTGTTTACCATGATTTAATAATGTTAGTTAGGGGATGATTATCGTTCGTACTCGCTTTCTGTCTATGATATTAAACCTCGTTATTATCGCCCTTCCACCAATAAACGTGATTAAAACCTTTTATAAAATCGAAAATTATAAGGTAATTAATTATCTGTGTTTATACATTGGTCAAGGTATGAACCCATCGGAAATAATATAAAGTACATGGGAAATTACCGTAGAACCTGATCAAGACATTGGTCAAGAGTATAAGACTCGAGGAAATACTGTTGCAACAGTAGAGTACAGTGTTGATGTACTATAGGACCATTTGAGCATGGTCAAGGTTAGAAGCTATGGAACCACTATAAGTCTAGTACATGGTGGATAACTAAGGGATTTATTGGGTAGATTTAAGTAAGGGCTGGTTTAAGTCATAAATGGGAGTTTAACGCACAACAATACAAACTAAGCTTATGAATCTTCAAGGATGACTGAGAACTATCAGATGTTCTAATTTGTCTACAAAACCCTTAGATTTTACCAAACCATTGACAGAAAAGAATTCAAAACACAATCATAACCACTCACTTGGGTGATACACTAAGGTGTTAAGAAAGGTTGGATATTATCTATATAAGGCTATGCTACTTTATTCGTGCGCCCAAGGTATGTATTGCATCCAAGATGGGCCGCTTATATCCTTAAACCGGATAAAGCGTCGGGAGTTGAGCATAGTCCATCTGATCAGAATCTTCAAAGCCTAGTTCCTCGTGACATGCTAATCGGGAAAGCGCTTAGTAGGGAATCTAGTGTTCACACCAAGGTATATCTATCCAAAGAGTGTCTCGCAATCATCCTGACACTACGTTATCTTAAATCATGGTGAACCACGTCTTCTCTGTCCTTAGCTGTTGCATGCTAGCTAGCTTATTTTAATTATATTGCTTTAATATTTTAAATACAATTATAATCACATCAACCCAACTATTTCCTTTACATAATTTGATATTCCGGATAAAGTGGTGTCTAGAATAAACCGGTTGGACTTGGTTGTTGGATTTTCCGAACAGTCGCCAATTTATTGGGACCAAAAGGATCCTGCCTCTCCACACAAGGTGTACCTGGCCACTAGTCTTGGGTACTAAATTGTGTACTGATGTTGTAGGGATGGGGTACGAAATAGTATTATTTTTAGTACGAAATACTATTAAATATGCTACAATTTTACACAAGTTATTTATTTATTTATCGAGTGGATATACTTAAACCTTGCTACAACACTTATAGGCAGTGTACCTAATCGTATTATAGTATAGTTTTTAGTAAGTCCGGTTCGTTCCACAGGGAAAGCTCGAGAAGTTTAACGCACACAAAATAGAAAAATAGAAAAATATATATCTATAAAGTAGTAGTATTATTATTATATAAAAGGGGGGTTTTTACCGTTTAATGACCGGTTTGTCGATTTTAAAACTTTAGTCGCAGTTAAAACCAAATGTAAAATATTAAAAATAAATACAAGACTTAAATTAAAGCATAAAGTAAATAACGATAATGAAATTGTGAATAATAAAAGTGCGATAAAATAAACTTGCGATAATTAAAAAGTACGATAATTAAAAGTGCAATACAATAACAATAAAAATGCGATAATTAGAAGTGCAATTAAATATAAAATAAAGGAAATTAAATATGAAATAAAAGAATTATGCTTATTTAAACTTCCGTAATCATGATGTTTGACGTGTTGATTTTAGTTTTATGCCCATGGGTTAATTGTCCTTTGTCCTGGATTATTTAATATGTCCGTCTGGTTTTTGTCCATAACAGTTCATCAGTCATAAATATAAAGTGCGAGTGTCCTCGTCAAATTATTCTTATACCCGAAGTTAAATATTCCAACTAATTGGGGACTTAAACTGTAACAAGATTTTAATACTTTGTTTAGTAATTACACCAGGATGTCGACTGAGTGTAACCCAAAGTTTTAATATTTTGTTATCAATTATACCAAGTGTCCTTGTACATAATTTCACCCCTGTTTTAATTATTCTAGTGGCTATTAATCCATTCCCGTGTCCGGTTAGATGAACGATTATTCGTACATATAAATACCCCGCCCATCGTGTCCAATCGAGTGTATATGGTAATTTATAGGGACGCCCAATTGTAAATCTTTATATTAACATTAACAAACTATCATTTAGTTAAACAAATATAAAGCCCATTAATAGCCCATAGTCTAATTTCCACAAGTGTCGTTCTTTTGTCCAAACCCCAATTATGGTACAAAGCCCAATTACCCAATTTTAGTAATTAGCCCAATATCATGATTACTTCGGATTAAATAAGCATAATAATAACTTAGCTACGAGACATTAATGTAAAAAGGTTGAACATAACTTACAATGATTAAAAATAGCGTAGCGTTACACGGACAGAATTTCGACTTATACACTCAAAACATTCTCTATCATAATCTTATTATTATTATAATTTAAGATTAAAATTAAAATTATTATTATAATATTTATATTAATATTACGATAGAGAAAGATATAAGAAAAGAAAAAGATGTAAAAGGTGTCCCTAAAATTGATCGAATACACTGCCTTTTATAGGCGAATTTTGAAATTGAATTTTCATTTACGACCCCTGAACTATGCTCAATTAACAACTTTTTATTATTTAATATTATTCTTATTATTAATTATTTAAATATTATATTTTATTCTTGTGCATAGTTGACTCGTAATTTTTACACCGTTGCGTCGAGCGTTGAGAGTTGACTCATGTCCCGGTTCCGGATTTTCGAACGTCCTTTCGTACAATTTTATATCGTGTACTTTGCGTTTTGTAACTTGTACTCTTGTCATTTTTAGACGTTCTTTATCAATAATTTGAACCTTTTTAATTGAATCTTGTACTTTTTAGCTTTTTGGACCTTTCTGTCTTCAATTCGTCGTTTTCGCCTTTTGTCTTCGCACTTATTTAATATAAACGAATATTACTTGAAAATGGAACAATTGCAACTAAAATCTTGTCTTTATTGGGGGATAATGCAATGAAATATGTGTTCATTTTTAGCCTTATCAATATTCCCACACTTAAGCGTTGCTTGTCCTCAAGCAATATAGTCTTGAAAAACACTTGAATCACTTCTTTATTCTTCACACTTTGTACATCAGTGATTTCAATATGGCGGTATGAACAATGGTAGTAACAATGTAACCATGGTTAAAGGTGGGTATGTCATCCACAGTTGCCTCGGGTTTAGGTCAACGACACTTGCAATCAAATAGCCGATTTACTTTCGATTTCCAAAGCAAAGTGCACATTTGAAAGGCGGTTTACAGTCCCACATGACTATAAAAATTTAGATCCTTAAGGAAATTGGATCTTTATGAAAACATTTGATCTTTTGAAAATTCAAGCTAGATTTTACCCTAGACAAGTTTTCTGATTTGATCCATCATTGGTGTTGCAAAATATATTTGTGGATCATTATTTTGGCTAAAACTTTTAGGCTCGTGTAATCCACTGCTATCCCGGTATCGGAAAGCACACATCCAGTTTACTTGTTCCGTATATTACCTTTCGGTAAACTACCGTCCGGTTGTAAAGGAAAGCGATGAATAAGAAGCTGTTAAGGCAATGTCCCGTGACATGCAGATGATTATGGTCTTATTAACGTGTCGGATGCTAGTACTATCCTTGGTAGGAGCAATAGTAAAGATCATCCTATAATTTTTCGGTCTGGCACAAGGTCCTGTCTCCGACCATGATATGCAACCACCGTTCTTACGGTTGACACCCGATTTGGTTCAGGTGACCTAATGAATTCCAGGTGAATTCCTTGGATTTTACGTTCAATGGTAATGAACGCAGTGAAAATGGGTTTTCAGAAAACAAATCGGTTTATAATTTTTGATCAAAATATTTTCTCGTTCAAGCTCGAGTTTAGATATCATTGAATTCCATGAGTTTGAATTCTCAATCTTTAAGGTCAATCTCAAGGATTGAGTAATATCAGTCTTAAAAGCTGATTTTTAATCTTTAAGGAGATTATCCTTTCTGGGGATCTGATTCATTAGTCTTATCAAGCTAATTTGCACGGTGCGCCCCCATTGTACGAGATAAATCCTTCTCATGGTTAGGATAAATCTGACCACCTGGCGACCCTGTTTGATGCTGAGGTCCGTGGATTTCCTGCTGATTTTAGTGATGACTTTTCTAGATTTTTTGTCAACCTACAGCTGGTCTGGACGACAACTTCATGACCTAAATCAAGAAGCGCGTTTCTTTTTCGGAAGACTTTACTTCCTTTTAATGATGGAATTGATTCATCGTGTAGATCCATCTCTTCTTTTCTTTCATCGGGTAAAACAGTTTAGTTTAGTCCAAAGCAAAAGTATTTTCAGTTATTTGTTACAAAAATATGTGACATATGTTTAAGATAACTTGGTAAATTTTTCCACACTTGGCTTTTATTTTCCTTTTTATCGTCCTCTATTTCATTTTAAATGAATTTCAACATTTTGGTTGTTTCTCAATTTATGTCCTTTCCGAGGTAACAATAATTTCGGTGTTAAAACCTAGTTTTATCGTTCATAAATATGTATAAACATGATTTTGAGTTCATTTAATTGAAAATTTTGAAAAATTTTACTAGAATTGGGTAGTCAGTATATATAAGACTAGGGCTGTTCTTTATTATCAGAGAGCACTAGATTCTAATACAACTACTGCTTTACTAGTATTTTTAATGGTAACCAAGTGTATAAAAAAAAATTTTAAAATCCGAAAGAATTTAACTCCTTCCCACACTTAAGATCTTGCAATACCCTCATTTGCAAGAAATCAGTAACAATTTAAATTATTGAGGGTGATAAGCGTAGAAAAGTGATTAAATTTTACCAAAGTTTCAAACATATTGTTGTTTGTTTGTTGAATGATAAATGGTGCACGTCATTTGTTTATTCCGTCTTGTTTGTTATTTCACACATATTTTGCATCTTGTCGTCAAAATTACTTGCTTTTGCTGAACTTAATGCCAGTCTTTGAAAACGCGTTGTTTTACCCTGTCTTGTAAGATAAACTACAAACAAATATATACATACTATTTTTTTTTATTTATAAAACCTTTAACTTATAAAACAAATATTAATTAATTTTAAAAATTTGTTTCTTTTAAGAATGAGGGCGTTTCGGAACGATGCCCTAGTCCGTCCCTCGACAAAATTTTAAAATTTGTCTTTTTGTAGCGATTGTTTTAAAAGCTAAGATTTTAGGGTTTTTTTTTTTTAATGTTTTTGGCATACTTTAATTCAATAAGATTAAAAATAATGATAATAATAACTCTCGTCCCTCCCTCGGGTAAAGCAATTTCGGTTCAATGACCTAGTCTTCAACTTACGACGAATTTTAAAAATCATATTTTTAACTTAATGAGATAAAGTAAATTTTTGTTTTTAAATTCACACAACTTAAATATAAAATTCAAAATTAATATTAAAAATTCACACCAAACTTAAAAATTTTAAAAATTCATATTATAAATTCACAACAAACTTATATTAATTTTTCAAATATTCACAATTTTAAATATATTGTTTTTACAAAGTTTACAATATTAATTTAAGATTTAAATATTAATTTTAAAAACATGGTAAAAATTAAATTAAAAATCTTTTTGGCTTTTTATCCCACTTTAATCAATCAAATATTATCAAAAATATGCGCCCCTCTTTTCGGTAAAGTAATTTCGGTTCCAAGA
Organism: Rutidosis leptorrhynchoides; assembly: GCF_046630445.1. NCBI lineage: Eukaryota > Viridiplantae > Streptophyta > Magnoliopsida > Asterales > Asteraceae > Rutidosis > Rutidosis leptorrhynchoides. Next base: position 76,511,344 of record NC_092340.1, on the reverse strand, counting down.
CCTAATTTAACTCATGACGAATTTTTGAAATATTTTGGGTTGATTGATTAAAGATATTTATACCTTAAGGATAAACGTTAAATTTCGCAGTGATGTAATAAATTTTTGAATGATATCAATAATTTCGGTCGCCAAACCTAATTTTATTCAATACCAATTTAATACTTTTTAGCGAACAAATTAGCGTTTATTATCAAAAGGTTAAAAATAAAAATAAAAATAAAAACTGTACAGACATACCTGTGAAATAGATTTCTTAGTTATATGATCTATCCCATTCATAAGATAGTCGGTTTAATTGGTTTTCCATGGCTACATAGGCGTAACCTCGAGCATTCAGTGTTTTTTCTTCTAAACATATGAACGGTCCGTCTCTGCATAAAGTAACAAATTCGGTATTTGAATAGGTTTGATTATTTGAACATTTACCTCCATGTGACCATTTTCCGCATTTGTGACATCTTTCTAGGTGTCGTGCTCTTCTTTTCGCTGCGGATTTTGATTTTCCTTTATCAAATTGTAACTTATTATCTTCGCATCTGGATTCTTTTCTAACTCCGTCCATTCTTTCTCTGATTACTGATACTATTTCACTTGGTAGTATGTCATTATTTCTTTTAGTGATCAAAGCGTGTAGCATTAGACCATGGTTTAGTTCACAGGCAGTCTTCATTTTGTAAAAACCTAAAAAAAAATAAAAATTCAGAATGGGGGGAGAAGACTAGTTCTTTAGGGTCTGCTAGGGAAAGACCATTCGGGTTCCATTTTCGAGAACTACACGAAAACAGACAATCTAACTCTAACAGAAATACATATTATCCTTTAAAGACTTGATTCTCCCCACACTTAGTTAGCTGTGGTGTCGAAATTGTGATTAACTTCGTTGTCGACTTCCATCGGACCATGTATGTAATGTTTAACTCTGTGACCATTAACTTTAAATTCCATCCCATTTGAATTTATTAATTCTATCGTTCCGTATGGGAAAACTCTTTTTACTATGAATGGTCCAGACCATCTTGATTTCAATTTTCCAGGAAATAGCTTGAATCTTGAATTGAAAAGAAGAACTCTGTCTCCTTCTTTAAATTCTTTTGAACTTCTGATTCTTTTATCATGCCATTTCTTCGTTCTTTCTTTATAGATTAACGAATTTTCGTATGCTTCATGTCTTAATTCTTCTAATTCGTTTAGTTGACTTAATCGTAGACGTCCAGCTTCATGTAAATCAAGATTACATGATTTCAAAGCCCAAAATGCTTTGTGTTCAATTTCTACTGGAAGATGACATGCTTTTCCATAAACAAGTCTAAAAGGTGTGGTTCCAATTGGAGTTTTGTAGGCTGTTCTAAAAGCCCAGAGTGCATCCTCCAATTTAATGGACCATTCCTTCGGATTTGATCCTACGGTTTTCTCTAGAATACGTTTTAAAGCTCGGTTGGTATTTTCAACTTGTCCACTTGTTTGTGGATGATATGCAGTTGAGATTTTATGAGTTACTCCATAACGTTTGAGAACTTTCTCAAGTTGATTATTACAAAAATGAGTTCCCCGATCACTTATTAAAGCTTTCGGTGTTCCAAACCTTGCAAAAAGACGTTTTAAAAAGTTGACTACAACTCGTGCATCGTTAGTTGGGAGAGCTTGTGCTTCCGCCCATTTAGATACATAATCAATGGCTACGAGTATATATAGATTATTATGAGATTTTGGAAATGGACCCATAAAGTCAATACCCCAAATGTCAAATACTTCACATACTTGGATGACATTTTGTGGCATTTCATCACGTTGACTTATTTTTCCGGCCCTTTGACAAGCATCACAGGATTTGCAAAGAAAGTGTGCGTCTTTGTAAATTGTAGGCCAATAGAATCCAATCATAAACTTTTCTTGCTGTTAGTTGAGGCCCATAATGCCCTCCTGTTGGTCCTGTGTGACAATGGTTTAATATTTTACTAGCTTCATCTCCAAATACACATCGGCGTATTATTCCATCGGGACAACTTTTAAACATATGTGGATCTTCCCAAAAATAGTGTTTTATATCACTGAAGAATTTCTTTCGTCTTTGGTACGATAATCCTTTTTCAAGGAATCCACAAACTAAGTAGTTTGCATAGTCTGCAAACCATGGGATTTCTTTATAATCTATCTTCAATAGATATTCATCAGGAAAGTTGTCTTGTATGGCCGATTCATTTAGAACTTCTAACTCAGGATTTTCAAGACGAGAAAGATGATCAGCGGCGAGATTTTCTGCTCCTTTTTTATCTCGAATTTCAATATCAAACTCTTGTAAGAGTAAGATCCAACGGATTAATCTTGGTTTAGCATCTTGTTTTGAAAATAAGTATCTAAGAGCAGAATGGTCGGTATAGACCACCATTTTTGCTAGAACGAGATATGATCAAAATTTGTCAAAAGCAAAGACAATAGCAAGGAGTTCTTTTTCAGTAGTTGTATAGTTCGTTTGTGCTCCTTGTAACGTCTTACTAGCATAATATATAGGTTGAAATCGTTTTTCAATCCTTTGTCCTAAAACGGCTCCCATTGCAAAATCACTTGCATCGCACATTAGTTCAAATGGTAGATTCCAATTTGGTGTTATCATGATCGGCGCATTAGTGAGTTTTTCTTTAAGAATATTAAAAGATTTGATACACTCATCTGAAAAGATGAATGGAGCATCCTTTTCTAGGAGTTTATTCATAGGAGTGGCAATTTTAGAAAAATCTTTTATGAAACGTCGGTAAAAACCGGCATGCCCTAGAAAACTCCTAACTCCTCTAACATTTGTGGGATGTGGAAGTTTAGCAATTACATCTACTTTAGCTCTATCCACTTCAATTCTTTCTTTTGAAATTTTATGTCCAAGAACGATGCCTTCTTTAACCATGAAATGGCATTTCTCCCAATTAAGTACTAGATTTGATTGTTCGCATCTAAGAAGCATTCGTTCCAGATTAACTAGACATGATTCAAATGTATCACCGAAGACTGAAAAGTCATCCATGAAAACTTCCATGCATTCTTCTATCATGTCGTAAAAAATCGCCATCATACACCTTTGAAAGGTTGCAGGGGCGTTGCAAAGTCCAAATGGCATGCGTTTGTAAGCAAAAGTACCATAAGGGCATGTGAACGTGGTTTTCTCTTGATCTTCGGGTGCTATTGGAATTTGAAAATATCCGGAAAATCCATCTAGAAAACAAGAGTAACTATTTCTGGCTAATCTTTCCAACATTTGATCAATGAAAGGTAAGGGAAAGTGATCTTTTCTGGTGGCGTCATTTAATTTTCTATAATCAATACATACACGCCATCCTGTTACAGTCCTAGTAGGAATAAGCTCATTTTTCTCATTTGTAATGACAGTCATGCCACCCTTCTTAGGCACGCATTGAACTGGGCTTACCCATGGACTATCAGAGATTGGATAAATTAGACCTGTGTCTAGCAGTTTAATAATCTCTTTCTTAACTACATCTTGCATATTAGGATTTAGTCTTCGCTGGCGTTGCACATACGTTTTATGACCTTCTTCCATAAGGATTTTATGTGTGCAATATGAAGGACTTATTCCTTTAATATCATGAATCTTCCATGCAATGGCTGGTTTATGGGCTTTCAACACAGAAATGAGTTGTGATTTCTCATTTTCAGTAAGAGAAGACGATATTATTACAGGTAATTCAGATTCACCATGTAAATAAGCGTATTCCAAATGGTTTGGAAGTGGCTTTAACTCTAATTTCGGAGGTTCTTCTATCGATGATTTGTATCGATATCTGTCTTCTTCTTTTAGCATTTGAATTTCTTCTGTTGTTGGTTCATATCCATTAGCTATAAGTGTAGCTAACATTTCAGCTTCATCAATTGGTTCATTACCTTCTCCTAAAGAACATTCTCCTGTTCCTTGTAATTCTGGAAATTCTTCTAATAATTCTGCATGTGCATCTATAGTTTGAATATAATAACATGTATCATCTGCAGATTGTGGTTGTTGCATTGCTCTATCAACTGAAAAGGTAACACTCTCATCCTCTATACTTAGGGTCAGTTTCTTACCAAACACGTCTATCATTGCTTTAGCCGTGTTTAAGAATGGTCTTCCTAATATGAGAGGAACTTGAGAATCTTCTTCCATGTCCAAAACAACAAAATCTACTGGAAATACTAAAGTACCAACTTTAACTAGCATGTTCTCCATTATCCCTCTAGGATATTTTATTGATCTATCGGCTAGTTGTATGCTTATTCTGGTTGGTTTTAATTCTCCAAGGTCTAGTTTAGCGTATAGTGAATACGGCATTAGATTTATACTAGCACCTAAGTCTGCCAATGCTTCTGTTGAACTAAGACTACCCAGAAAACATGGAATTGTGAAACTTCCTGGATCAGATAGTTTTACTGGTATCTTATTCAACAGTATTGCTGAACAATTAGCATTCATAGTAACAGCCGAGAGTTCTTCCATTTTCTTTCTATTCGTGATCAGATCTTTCAAGAATTTAGCATATCTAGGCATTCCTGAAATCACATCAATGAAAGGAAGATTTACATTTATCTGTTTAAACATATCCAAGAATTTGGATTGCTCGGCTTCAAGTTTCTCTTTCTTCATTTTACTCGGGTAAGGAAGTGGTGGTTGGTATGGTTTAACATAAGGTTTAGCCTTAGCTGTGTTATCTTCATTAACCTTTTCAACTACCGGTTCTTTTTCCTTATCTTGATCAGGTTGTGGTTCTTGTGGAGTAGGAATGGCTTCATCAGAAGTTACAGGTATTTCAGGTGGTTTAAGTGTAATACCACTTCTTGTGGTAATGGCTTTAGCTGTTTCATTCCGGGGGTTAGCATTTGTATCACTAGGTAGACTTCCCGATTTTCTTTCACCTATTAACCTTGCTAGGTTACTTACTTCTTGTTCCAGATTTTGAATAGAAGCTTGTTGATTTCTAAATGCTTGAGCATTTTGTTCATTAGTTTGTTTCTGAGATGTGAAAAATTGCGTTTGAGTTTCAACTAGCTTCGTCATCATATCTTCTAAATTCGGCTTTTTATCATCGGTTTGTTGTGGTGGTTTGTTTTGAAAATTAGGTCTTTGCTGATTGTAATTGTTATTAGATACTTGTTGATTGGTAGGACCTTGTTGGTTGTTGTATGGTATATTTCGGTTATAATTCTGGTTTTGATTGTAAATCGGTCTTGGCGGTTGATAATTATTCTGATAATTATTTTCAGGCCTTTGGTTTATGTATGAAATATTCTCTCTTTGTTCCATTGTTAATTCAATACTGAGACAATCTTTTGTCAAATGTGGTCCTCCACACTGCTCACAACTAATTCGTATTGAGTGAATATCTTTAGTCAACTTTTCCATTCGTCTCTCCACAGCATCTATCTTTGCGGAAATGGAATCTAAGTCATGGCTAGAATCGGCTCTAGCTGCTTTAGATGATCTAATGATATCTTTTTCTTGGTGCCACTCATGTGAGTGGGAAGCAGTGTTATCAATAATTTTGTAAGCATCAGTTTCGGTTTTCTTCATAATAGAACCACCAGCTGCTATATCTATGTCTTTTCTTGTAGTGATGTCGCATCCTTGGTAGAATATTTGTACTATTTGACAGGTGTCTAAACCATGTTGCGGAAATCCTCTTAACAATTTTCCATATCTTGTCCATGCCTCATATAGAGTTTCATTTGGCTTCTGTGTGAACGTAACAATTTCTGCTTGAAGTCTTACAGCTTTAGATGCAGGAAAGAATTGTTTAAGAAATTTGTCAACTAAAACATCCCATGTATCGATCGCCCCTTCAGGTAACGATTCCAACCAATCTTTGGCTTCTCCCTTTAAAGTCAAGGGAAATAACATGAAATATATCTGTTCATCCTCCACTTCTCGGATTTTAAATAGTGTGCAGATCCTATTAAAGGTACGTAGATGTTCATTTGGATCTTCCTTCGGCGCACCACTAAATTGGAATTGATTAGTCACCATGTGTAGAATTTGTCCTTTGATTTCATAATCTGGCGCATTAATGTCTGGATGAGTAATTGCGTGACCTTGGCCAGTGCGTTTAGCTCTCATTCGGTCTTCCATACTTAAAGGTTCCAGATTTTCCATAATTGAATTTGTTGAATCGGAATCACTAGAGGATTCTGATTTAATGGTTCGTTCCTCAACAATCTCTGTTTGAATGATTGGTAGTTCCGGGGGAAAGTTTAGTGGTTCAGGATCTACGAACCGTTCCTGAATATTCTCCGGATTCTCAATTGTGAGGTCGGGTTCAAAAAATGGATTATCGGAAATTTGAACTGAAGTACTTGGTCGACTGGATGACGATTCTAAAGAAAAATCAACGGCGGTTATATTTGCTAAATGTCTTGATCTAGTTACAGGTGGTGAACGTACAAAAGGTGGTGAACGTCTTGCTCGGTGCATTCACAGAATATCCTATTAGTTATAAAAATAATAAGAAAAACTTATATAAGCTATCCAATTAATAGACTTTTCTGATTTTGCCCACGTTTCGAATAGCCAAAAGATGCAGCAGAGGGGCAGGATTCGTTTGGTCTCAATATAATTGAGGACTGTTTGGCTCCAATAACCCGGTCCACGTACAAATCTAACTATTACTACGAACCAGAAAAATGTCAACGTCTATTAACTTAACCACTTAGATAATTTTCCTTTTCGTTTAAGAAATATTAGATAAGAAGTAGATAAAATTCTATGTCCTATAACTAGAATGACGAGAAATAAGGAAGAAATAGATTGCGCGTCGAAAAGTGTCGAAAAATGAAAAAGGCGAAGAGTGGCTTGTAAGACTTAAAAACACGCGATTAATCCAACCTTATAACTATCACTATCTTAAAATTAAAACTACAAATGGAGATCACTAATTGGAATTGTAATTGATACATAGGTAAACGGCGTCAAAAAATAAGAAAATAGCACGAAAAATAGCGTCGCAAAATTTTAAGGCACCTAAATCTTAGACTAAGGATTAAGCACTTAAGGGATTTTACGGCAAAGCCTAAAAATCTGGTAGTATAAAAATAACTACGGCAAAAAAAAACTAAATTTAATACTAAAAGTTGTGACTATAGTCTAAAAAAAACTAAAGGTAATAAAACTTAAAATATATTTTTTTTTAATTTTATAGACAAAATCTTAAAAATATAATTATTTTTTTTTAATTTTTTTTTTTTTTTACAAATATAAATTAAGTGTGGGAAGGGGTCAAGTGCTCATAGTCACATTCTGTATTACTTACATACATATGTAATGACTTTCGAGTGAAATGAATGGGGTCAATTGACCACAGTGCCACACAAGTAGCTACGCCACTTGAGTTGAAGAGGTCCGTTTGTGGGCTGAAGAAAATGGAAGTGGGTGGCTCAATGATTAATTGAGAATGCTTTTAATTATCAAAAGGCAAAGAAATTTGAAGAATGGGAGATAAATATTCTCGTTTGTCAAATGGGTGAAATTGTGATGGGAGATAAATATTCTCGTTTTTTTTTTTACAATTTTTTTTTTTTAAATATATATATTTTACAAGAACTAAAAAAAACTTAATAAAAAAAAAACTTTTATGTGGCGTTTCGCTTCGGCGTGTCCCCGGCAGCGGCGCCAAAAATACTTGATGTTGTAGGGATGGGGTACGAAATAGTATTATTTTTAGTACGAAATACTATTAAATATGCTACAATTTTACACAAGTTATTTATTTATTTATCGAGTGGATATACTTAAACCTTGCTACAACACTTATAGGCAGTGTACCTAATCGTATTATAGTATAGTTTTTAGTAAGTCCGGTTCGTTCCACAGGGAAAGCTCGAGAAGTTTAACGCACACAAAATAGAAAAATAGAAAAATATATATCTATAAAGTAGTAGTATTATTATTATATAAAAGGGGGGTTTTTACCGTTTAATGACCGGTTTGTCGATTTTAAAACTTTAGTCGCAGTTAAAACCAAATGTAAAATATTAAAAATAAATACAAGACTTAAATTAAAGCATAAAGTAAATAACGATAATGAAATTGTGAATAATAAAAGTGCGATAAAATAAACTTGCGATAATTAAAAAGTACGATAATTAAAAGTGCAATACAATAACAATAAAAATGCGATAATTAGAAGTGCAATTAAATATAAAATAAAGGAAATTAAATACGAAATAAAAGAATTATGCTTATTTAAACTTCCGTAATCATGATGTTTGACGTGTTGATTTTAGCTTTATGCCCATGGGTTAATTGTCCTTTGTCCTGGATTATTTAATATGTCCGTCTGGTTTTTGTCCATAACAGTTCATCAGTCATAAATATAAAGTGCGAGTGTCCTCGTCAAATTATTCTTATACCCGAAGTTAAATATTCCAACTAATTGGGGACTTAAACTGTAACAAGATTTTAATACTTTGTTTAGTAATTACACCAGGATGTCGACTGAGTGTAACCCAAAGTTTTAATATTTTGTTATCAATTATACCAAGTATCCTTGTACATAATTTCACCCCTGTTTTAATTATTCTAGTGGCTATTAATCCATTCCCGTGTCCGGTTAGATGAACGATTATTCGTACATATAAATACCCCGCCCATCGTGTCCAATCGAGTGTATATGGTAATTTATAGGGACGCCCAATTGTAAATCTTTATATTAACATTAACAAACTATCATTTAGTTAAACAAATATAAAGCCCATTAATAGCCCATAGTCTAATTTCCACAAGTGTCGTTCTTTTGTCCAAACCCCAATTATGGTACAAAGCCCAATTACCCAATTTTAGTAATTAGCCCAACATCATGATTACTTCGGATTAAATAAGCATAATAATAACTTAGCTATGAGACATTAATGTAAAAAGGTTGAACATAACTTACAATGATTAAAAATAGCGTAGCGTTACACGGACAGAATTTCGACTTATACACTCAAAACATTCTCTATCATAATCTTATTATTATTATAATTTAAGATTAAAATTAAAATTATTATTATAATATTTATATTAATATTATGATAGAGAAAGATATAAGAAAAGAAAAAGATGTAAAAGGTGTCCCTAAAATTGATCGAATACACTGCCTTTTATAGGCGAATTTTGAAATTGAATTTTCATTTACAACCCCTGAACTATGCTCAATTAACAACTTTTTATTATTTAATATTATTCTTATTATGAATTATTTAAATATTATATTTTATTCTTGTGCATAGTTGACTCGTAATTTTTACACCGTTGCGTCGAGCGTTGAGAGTTGACTCATGTCCCGGTTCCGGATTTTCGAACGTCCTTTCGTACAATTTTATATCGTGTACTTTGCGTTTTGTAACTTGTACTCTTGTCATTTTTAGACGTTCTTTATCAATAATTTGAACCTTTTTAATTGAATCTTGTACTTTTTAGCTTTTTGGACCTTTCTGTCTTCAATTCGTCGTTTTCGCCTTTTGTCTTCGCACTTATTTAATATAAACGAATATTACTTGAAAATGGAACAATTGCAACTAAAATCTTGTCTTTCTTGGGGGATAATGCAATGAAATATGTGTTCATTTTTAGCCTTATCATGTACAAACTCAATCTTAATTACTAAATTATCTGAATAAGCTCCGTTTCAAATTCGACCGCTCAAGGAACGACCCTAGGTCATATTTGCCCTTACTTACCCATAGGAAGGAGTAATAGATTTAGGCCCAGCATATATAAATTAAACAATCAACTTCTTCTGTTGATATCTTGAATTGACGTTTTGCGACCTAACGACACCTCATAAATAAACCGTCCGATTCAGGCATATCATAGGAGTAGTTAATTTTTGGCGCCGCTGCCGGGGAGCGGTAGTACGATTTGGAGCATGTTTAGATTAGTTAATTTTTAAGAGACCCTTTTGACTGGGGCTAGCTTTGTCAGAAGTTACTAGTTTACCGTAGTTAGGTTAGATAATATTATCTTAATTTAGTTTAATTAAAAAGTTTAAAATGGACTTCCTTATTAGTGAACCTTTAGGATGGTTTAACCTACTTAGACCGCTAAAAATTCTTCTGACACATCCTTTTTTCTATCCGATATCATACATTGTACCCATCTGACGAGATCCACACTTACATGCCGATAGTTCGACGATGGCCACATGCATCACTCTCGCTGACATCACCAAACCCTCGTTAAAAGGACGAGGAGGACCGATACTCTATCAAGAGGTTAACGGGGCGTCTTTTGTGCTTAAGCAGAGCATCATACAACTCATTCAGAATCACTGTCTATTCCATGGCTTACCAATTGACGATCCCAACTCTCACTTAGATAGATTCCTCTCCTTATCCAACTCATATAAGCAAAACGGAGTTGAACAAGATGTAGTTCGTCTGTATCTGTTCCCCTATTCCTTAACTCTTCATGCAAAAGCCTGGTTCGAGGGGTTAGAACCCAAGTCTATCACCTCATGGGAGGAAATGGCAACAACTTTCTTAATCAAGTACTTTCCCCCATCAAAACAAATCAGACTTAGGAATGATATCGTAAACTTTCAACAAGCATACGATGAATCACTCTACACTGCATGGGAAAGATTCAAACACTTGCTTCGAAGATGTCCGAACCACCATCTTGAGAGTTCTGATCAAATTTTGACCTTCTACAAAGGTCTGAATCAAAACAATAAGTCTACTCTTGATGCTGTTTCTCAGGGTAACTTCATGAACTTCATTGCTGACGAGGCCTGGAGATTGATCGAGGAGATGACTATGCACCATCACGATTGGAACACAGAAGAGCACATTTCATCAGCAACATCGCTTTCCGCCTCCAATCCTATCAAAAATAAAACCATCAAATTTCTCTCGGACCAAATAGAAAACCTCACTAAAGAAGTCGGAGAGCTAAATAAACTCCCGCAACATGTGTCTCAGGTGCAGTTATGCCAGAATTGTACTGACCCACATCTGGCCAAGGTATACGAGGCTGAATTTGAGGACACTGTTGTCTACTCTGATAAGATCCTTGCTCATCCGTACAACCAACCTACCAAACCCACTACCCCACCAGAGACAAGTCCAGACGATGTCCTACTGTGAATCATCCACATGATCACAGCAAGACAATAAGCAGCTGACTTAGTCATGACTAATCACTTTAGTCTTGAAAATCAAATAAGTCAGCTAAATCAATGTCTCGATTCTCTAGGTTTTCCTAAAAATGACTCAAAGGTGGCACATAGCCAACCTTCAGTTTCTTCTAAGGAGAAGAAACTAACTAATACCCGTTCGGTAGTAGTCATTGAGTCATCACCTAAACCTACTAGGAAAACACCCATTCCATTCCCAGGCCGTCTCAAGCAAAGACATAACAAGATGAAATCTTTCAAGCTTGACGGTAAATTTTTGGACGTTGTGTCTAAAAATCCTCATAGCAAGAAGTATTTTAGGAAACTCCTATCAACCAAGGATAAGGTACCCGAAGTACCCAATGTCTCGCTGAACGCGGATTGTTCAGCCATTCTCTTAAATACTCTTCCTGAAAAACTAGGGATACCGGACGATTTACCCTTCCTTGTTCTATCTACCAATCTGGTACTATCTATTCTCTCGCTGACCTTGGTGCCAGCATCAATCTCATGCCCTACTCACTGTTTTAGAGACTCGAAATTGGAAACCTTAACCCTACCAAAATGAGCATCCAGCTAGCTGACCAATCCACTAGATATCCTAAGGGAATAGCTGAGAACGTCATGGTTAAGGTCGACAAATTCCTTTTTTCGACCGACTTTGTGGTTATGGACTATAAAGAAGACATTAAAACCCCTATCATCTTGGGAAGGCCTTTCATGAATACAGCCAAAGCGACCGTTGACGTTTATTCACGGACTATCACCTTGAGAGTGAAATGTCCCGTTCTTATTGATTAAAAACGTTCCATATTAATTGATTTCGTTGCGAGGTTTTGACCTCTATATGAGACGTTTTTTCAAAGACTGCATTCATTTTTAAAACAAACCATAACCTTTATTTCATAAATAAAGGTTTAAAACGCTTTACGTAGATTATCAAATAATGATAATCTAAAATATCCTGTTTACACACGACCATTACATAATGGTTTACAATACAAATATGTTACATCAAAATCAGTTTCTTGAATGCAGTTTTTACACAATATCATACAAACATGGACTCCAAATCTTGTCCTTATTTTAGTATGCAACATCGGAAGCTCTTAGTATTCACCTGAGAATAAACATGCTTTAAACGTCAACAAAAATGTTGGTGAGTTATAGGTTTAACCTATATATATATCAAATCGTAACAATAGACCACAAGATTTCATATTTCAATACACATCCCATACATAGAGATAAAAATCATTCATATGGTGAACACCTGGTAACCGACATTAACAAGATGCATATATAAGAATATCCCCATCATTTCGGGACACCCTTCGGATATGATATAAATTTCGAAGTACTAAAGCATCCGGTACTTTGGATGGGGTTTGTTAGGCCCAATAGATCTATCTTTAGGATTCGCGTCAATTAGCTACAAGGTGATACTAGCTGTAAGCTCTAACTCCGAATTTCTTTTTCGTGTTCATCATCTAAATTTAGGGCTTTTGATTGTATGTTCATAATTGGAACCCCACTAGTTGTTAATGGAAGATAATAACTAGGATTCGGGTTTAAAGGTGTTGAAGGTGGGTTTTGGTTTGGTAAACTAATTAACCAAGTTTAATGCTTACAAAAGAGTGTAATCACTAGTATTTAGTGATTATTGAGGTGTTGGAAGCCTTTTATAGTGACCCGAACTTTTCAATGTTTATATATATTAATTGAGATTAATATTTACATGATTAAATGTTTCCAACATGTTAAGCAATCAAACTTGTTAAGACTTGATTAATTGAAATATGTTTCATATAGACAATTGACCACCCAAGTTGACCGGTGATTCACGAACGTTAAAACTTGTAAAAACTATATGATGACATATATATGGATATATATATATATATATATATATATATATATATATATATATATATATATAGTTAACATGATACTATGATAAGTAAACATATCATTAAGTATATTAACAATGAACTACATATGTAAAAAGAAGACTACTAACTTAATGATTTTTAAACGAGACATATATGTAACGATTATCGTTGTAAAGACATTTAATGTATATATATCATATTAAGAGATATTCATACATGATAATATCATGATAATATAATAATTTAAAATCTCATTTGATATTATAAACATTGGGTTAACAACATTTAACAAGATCGTTAACCTAAAGGTTTCAAAACAACACTTACATGTAACGACTAACGATGACTTAACGACTCAGTTAAAATGTATATACATGTAGTGTTTTAATATGTATTTATACACTTTTGAAAGACTTCAATACACTTATCAAAATACTTCTACTTAACAAAAATTCTTACAATTACATCCTCATTCAGTTTCATCAACAATTCTACTCGTATGCACCCGTATTCGTACTCGTACAATACACAGCTTTTAGATGTATGTACTATTGGTATATATACTCCAATGATCAGCTCTTAGCAGCCCATGTGAGTCACCTAACACATGTGGGAACCATCATTTGGAAACTAGCATGAAATATCTCATAAAATTACAAAAAATATGAGTAATCATTCATGACTTATTTACATGAAAACAAAATTACATATCCTTTATATCTAATCCATACACCAACGACCAAAAACACCTACAAACACTTTCATTCTTCAATTTTCTTCATCTAATTGATCTCTCTCAAGTTCTATCTTCAAGTTCTAAGTGTTCTTCATATATTCTACAAGTTCTAGTTACATAAAATCAAGAATACTTTCAAGTTTGCTAGCTCACTTCCAATCTTGTAAGGTAATCATCCAACCTCAAGAAATCTTTGTTTCTTATAGTTGGTTATCATTCTAATACAAGGTAATAATCATATTCAAACTTTGGTTCAATTTCTATAACTATAACAATCTTATTTCAAGTGATGATCTTACTTGAACTTGTTTTTCGTGTCATGATTCTGCTTCAAGAACTTCGAGCCATCCAAGGATCCGTTGAAGCTAGATCCATTTTTCTCTTTTCCAGTAGGTTTATCCAAGGAACTTAAGGTAGTAATGATGTTCATAACATCATTCGCTTCATACATATAAAGCTATCTTATTCGAAGGTTTAAACTTGTAATCACTAGAACATAGTTTAGTTAATTCTAAACTTGTTCGCAAACAAAAGTTAATCCTTCTAACTTGACTTTTAAAATCAACTAAACACATGTTCTATATCTATATGATATGCTAACTTAATGATTTAAAACCTGGAAACACGAAAAATGCCTTAAAACCGGATTTACGCCGTCGTAGTAACACCGCGAGCTGTTTTGGGTTAGTTAATTAAAAACTATGATAAACTTTGATTTAAAAGTTGTTATTCTGAGAAAATGATTTTTATTATGAACATGAAACTATATCCAAAAATTATGGTTAAACTCAAAGTGGAAGTATGTTTTCTAAAATGGTCATCTAGACGTCGTTCTTTCGACTGAAATGACTACCTTTACAAAAATGACTTGTAACTTATTTTTCCGACCATAAACTTATACTTTTTCTGTTTAGATTCATAAAATAGAGTTCAATATGAAATCATAGCAATTTGATTCACTCAAAACGGATTTAAAATGAAGAAGTTATGGGTAAAACAAGATTGGATAATTTTTCTCATTTTAGCTACGTGAAAATTTGTAACAAATCTATTCCAACCATAACTTAATCAACTTGTATTGTATATTATGTAATCTTGAGATACCATAGACACGTATACAATGTTTCGACCTATCATGTCGACACATCTATATATATTTCGGAACAACCATAGACACTCTATATGTGAATGTTGGAGTTAGCTATACAGGGTTGAGGTTGATTCCAAAATATATATAGTTTGAGTTGTGATCAATACTGAGATACGTATACACTGGGTCGTGGATTGATTCAAGATAATATTTATCGATTTATTTCTGTACATCTAACTGTGGACAACTAGTTGTAGGTTACTAACGAGGACAGCTGACTTAATAAACTTAAAACATCAAAATATATTAAAAGGGTTGTAAATATATTTTGAACTTACTTTGATATATATGTATATATTGTTATAGGTTCGTGAATCAACCAGTGGCCAAGTCTTACTTCCCGACGAAGTAAAAATCTGTTAAAGTGAGTTATAGTCCCACTTTTAAAATCTAATATTTTTGAGATGAGAATACATGCAGGTTTTATAAATGATTTACAAAATAGACACAAGTACGTGAAACTACATTCTATGGTTGAATTATCGAAATCGAATATGCCCCTTTTTATTAAGTCTGGTAATCTAAGAATTAGGGAACAGACACCCTAATTGACGCGAATCCTAAAGATAGATCTATTGGGCCTAACAAACCCCATCCAAAGTACCGGATGCTTTAGTACTTCGAAATTTATATCATATCCGAAAGGTGTCCCGGAAAGATGGGGATATTCTTATATATGCATCTTGTTAATGTCGGTTACCAGGTGTTCACCATATGAATGATTTTTATCTCTATGTATGGGATGTGTATTGAAATATGAAATCTTGTGGTCTATTATTATGATTTGATATATATAGGTTAAACCTATAACTCACCAACATTTTTGTTGACGTTTTAAGCATGTTTATTCTCAGGTGATTATTAAGAGCTTCCGCTGTCGCATACTTAAATAAGGACGAGATTTGAAGTCTATGCTTGTATGATATTGTGTAAAAACTGCATTCAAGAAACTTATTTTGTTGTAACATATTTGTATTGTAAACCATTATGTAATGGTCGTGTGTAAACAGGATATTTTAGATTATCATTATTTGATAATCTACGTAAAGCTTTTTTAAAACCTTTATCTATGAAATAAAGGTTATGGTTTGTTTTAAAAATGAATGCAGTCTTTGAAAAACGTCTCATATAGAGGTCAAAACCTCGCAACGAAATCAATTAATATGGAACGTTTTTAATCAATAAGAACGGGACATTTCACCTTTAGGGTTCATGTGGTTGACTAATTTTGAATAGAGTCAAAATTAGGATTTGGTGATGCTTGTGACTCGATTGTCGATTCAATAAGGTTTATAAACTTAAAATGAAGTAAGTTGAAGTATAAACCCGAGTTAAATATGTTTTAGTGTCAAAACTTGTAAATGGTGAGATTTTGACTATTAAGGGTCAAAACGGGTTTTTGGGCAACAAGCGAGTTAAAATGCGTTCGATTGCTAAAGTTGGCACTTTTATGTATTTCGGGAACGCAGGAATTGGTCTTGTTGGTTTCGGACCTTCGTATAGCGTTAAAGTGCAAAGGGGCGTGAATTGCACTTGTCCATTTGGGCGGGTCGAGAGTCCAAATGAGTTTGTATTGATGTTTATGTGATAAATGGAATATGTACATTCAATTGGTGAGTTGCGGGATTGGATTGCACTTCATCGAGGCGTTTAAGGTGAGTGTAAATTTACTATGCACATGTGTATGTGTAAAATGGGTGCGTGTGTGTAGAGTGACCCTTGCTTGGGTTTACTCTATGTTGGTGTGGGTTAATGGACTCCTCTTGTGCTTCGGGTCCATGTGATACGCTTATGAGTTTTGGGTTTTACCCTTGGTGTGGTGATTTGGCTAGCATTTTGGATAACCCTTTTGGCGATGGGTTGCTATCATTTGTTGTTAAGGAAATGAATCTCGGTTAGCGCGTATTCATGATGACTCAGGTAGTTCGGTCATCTTGGTGATGAGGTGGTGAATTTTGAGTTGTGCGAATTCACTAAGGCTCGGGTAGTTCGGCCAACCTCGGTTGTTGAAGTGGTGAAGGAGGTGAATCTCGGGTAGTGCGAATTCACTAAGGTCCGGGTAGTTCGGCCAACCTTCATGTGGTTTGGGTTAAGGGGTTAACCTTATTTGTTGTTGTTGATTATATTTATTGTATACGCGTTTATACTTATCGTTGTGTTGTAGCTAATCTTGTGGCGTTAGCTTGGTGATTACGTAGCATGTAGCTACTTCGTGTATTGTGCTCTTTTATAGTTTGTTTACCATGCGGTGACGGTATGTGTTTATTTTGATGCTTGGTGATGCGCAGCCATTTTATGCATATGTATGTGTATAGTATCTTTACATTCACTAAGCATTAGCTTACCCTCTCGTTGTTGCTATTTTTTATAGGTTCGCATGATTGGCGGCTCGGGTAAGCATGGGGATTAGAGATCTTGGCTAGGTTGCTCTAGAAGATCTTGTTCTTGGACTCGATTAGGATTGGGTAGCATAGTCCCAATCACCATGCTCGGTTTTGTTGGAAATTAAAATAGTCAAGTCGTGTTCGCCCTTTCGGATATTTAAACTATGTATTAAATGTTTTAAAAATTTATTGAACTTATTATTTGTGTTAAAGATGTTTCGGAAACATAATTGGGACCTAAATATTAATGTATTAAAGAAAAATTTTACGGGCCGGTTTAATTACGGGTCTGGTCGTTTCAAGTGGTATCAGAGCATGGTCTAAGGAATTTAGGTGACTTGAGATAGGTGCCTAGACTTAGACTTTTGTGTGTGTTTGTTTGTTGCGGGACTTGTAGGTGTACGGGTCGAAATGGGAACTTGGTTAGTGCCTTAGCGTGTAGGTGAACTAACTAGGGTATTGGCTTGTGTTGTGACATTATTCTTGCGTGTGTTTATGTCGCGTAGAATATTTGGTTGTGGTGTTTATATCATCGAGCGAGGCGGTCATTGTACTAACAAGTTGATACGGCGTGTGTGCATAATAAGGACTTGCAAACCTTATTACGGGTGCAAATCGTGTCTAACAAGTGATGTACGACGAGTGTTTATCAAGATGGGGCGGCGTTATGCGTGTGGATTTATACGTTCGTGGACTAATCGTTTTTGCATTCTTTAGAATGACGACACGAAACGAGATCCAGATGAATGACGAGGAGTTTAATGCTAGAGTTGCGGCCGTCGTTGCGGAGCAAATGGGAGCGTTTCGAGAAGAAATGGATAGGAAGTATTCCGAAATTCAAAGTAGGGTTGAAATGGAGCGTTGTCATAAGAGCTTCACGAGGATTAAACCCCCGATGTATGACGGGAAACCGGATCCTTTGGTAAGTACAACATGGATCTCGGATGTCGAAGGGTGTTTTCGTACTATTGATTGCCCTCCCGAGAAGATGACAAGACTCGCTACTAGCTTGTTGCGGGGTAGGGCGAAGGATTGGTTGGATGGTAAGATTGATCTTGTCGGTGGTGAGCCGTTTATGAAGTTATCGTGGGACGAATTTAAGGAGGAATTCTTCGAGGAGTTCCGGACTGGAGCCGACTTGATGGAATTGCGTGATGAGTTACGAAATTTGTGTCAAGGATCTATGGACTTGAATACTCTCAAGACGACCTTTATGACGAAGGATCATTTTTTCCCGGAGTATATGGGGAATGATCGTATGTTGATGGAAGATTTCTATCGAACCCTAAATGATGACTTGAAGAATAAAATTAGTAGGGGTCAAGCGAAGTCATTTATGGAGTTATTCGCGGTGGCTAGGGGTTTCGAATGGTATTCGCGACTAAAGATGTGTGATCCTTCAAGTAAGAGAAGGGTTGATTCGTATGGCGCCCCAAGTAAGAAAAATAAGGGTGCAAGTACGAGTACGGGTAATGTGGGTAAAGGCACGATGGATTCTCGTGTACCTAGATGTTTCAATTGTGGTTTTAGGGGCCACAAGTTATGAGAGTGCACAATGCTGAGAAGTGATGACGGAATGTGCTACTATTGTCATAAGGAGGGACATCGTGAAATGTCCCGTTCTTATTGATTAAAAACGTTCCATATTAATTGATTTCGTTGCGAGGTTTTGACCTCTATATGAGACGTTTTTCAAAGACTGCATTCATTTTAAAACAAACCATAACCTTTATTTCATCAATAAAGGTTTTAAAAGCTTTACGTAGATTATCAAATAATGATAATCTAAAATATCATGTTTACACACGACCATTACATAATGGTTTACAATACAAATATGTTACAACAAAATAAGTTTCTTGAATGCAGTTTTTACACAATATCATACAAGCATGGACTCCAAATCTCGTCCTTATTTAAGTATGCGACAGCGGAAGCTCTTAATAATCACCTGAGAATAAACATGCTTAAAACGTCAACAAAAATGTTGGTGAGTTATAGGTTTAACCTATATATATCAAATCATAATAATAGACCACAAGATTTCATATTTCAATACACATCCCATACATAGAGATAAAAATCATTCATATGGTGAACACCTGGTAACCGACATTAACAAGATGCCTATATAAGAATATCCCCATCATTCCGGGACACCCTTCGGATATGATATAAATTTCGAAGTACTAAAGCATCCGGTACTTTGGATGGGGTTTGTAAGGCCCAATAGATCTATCTTTAGGATTCGCGTCAATTAGGGTGTCTGTTCCCTAATTCTTAGATTACCAGACTTAATAAAAAGGGGCATATTCGATTTCGATAATTCAACCATAGAATGTAGTTTCACGTACTTGTGTCTATTTTGTAAATCATTTATAAAACCTGCATGTATTCTCATCCCAAAAATATTAGATTTTAAAAGTGGGACTATAACTCACTTTCACAGATTTTTACTTCGTCGGGAAGTAAGACTTGGCCACTGGCTGATTCACGAACCTATAACAATATATACATATATATCAAAGTATGTTCAAAATATATTTACAACACTTTTAATATATTTTGATGTTTTAAGTTTATTAAGTCAGCTGTCCTCGTTAGTAACCTACAACTAGTTGTTCACAGTTAGATGTACAGAAATAAATCGATAAATATTATCTTGAATCAATCCACGACCCAGTGTATACGTATCTCAGTATTGATCACAACTCAAACTATATATATTTTGGAATCAACCTCAACCCTGTATAGCTAACTCCAACATTCACATATAGAGTGTCTATGGTTGTTCCGAAATATATATAGATGTGTCGACATGATAGGTCGAAACATTGTATACGTGTCTATGGTATCTCAAGATTACATAATATACAATATAAGTTGATTAAGTTATGGTTGGAATAGATTTGTTACCAATTTTCACGTAGCTAAAATGAGAAAAATTATCCAATCTTGTTTTACCCATAACTTCTTCATTTTAAATCCGTTTTGAGTGAATCAAATTGCTATGGTTTCATATTGAACTCTATTTTATGAATCTAAACAGAAAAAGTATAGGTTTAGAGTCATAAAAATAAGTTACAAGTGGTTTTTGTAAAGGTAGTCATTTCAGTCGAAAGAACGACGTCTAGATGACCATTTTAGAAAACATACTTCCACTTTGAGTTTAACCATAATTTTTGGATATAGTTTCATGTTCATAATAAAAATCATTTTCTCAGAATAACAACTTTTAAATCAAAGTTTATCATAGTTTTTAATTAACTAACCCAAAACAGCCCGCGGTGTTATTACGACGGCGTAAATCCGGTTTTACGGTGTTTTTCATGTTTCCAGGTTTTAAATCATTAAGTTAGCATATCATATAGATATAGAACATGTGTTTAGTTGATTTTAAAAGTAAAGTTAGAAGGATTAACTTTTGTTTGCGAACAAGTTTAGAATTAACTAAACTATGTTCTAGTGATTAGAAATTTAAACCTTCGAATAAGATAGCTTTATATGTATGAATCGAATGATGTTATGAACATCATTACTACCTTAAGTTCCTTGGATAAACCTACTGGAAAAGAGAAAAATGGATCTAGCTTCAACGGATCCTTGGATGGCTCGAAGTTCTTGAAGCAGAATCATGACACGAAAACAAGTTCAAGTAAGATCATCACTTGAAATAAGATTGTTATAGTTATAGAAATTGAACCAAAGTTTGAATATGATTATTACCTTGTATTAGAATGATAACCTACTGTAAGAAACAAAGATTTCTTGAGGTTGGATGATCACCTTACAAGATTGGAAGTGAGCTAGCAACTTGAAAGTATTCTTGATTTTATGTAACTAGAACTTGTAGAATATATGAAGAACACTTAGAACTTGAAGATAGAACTTGAGAGAGATCAATTAGATGAAGAAAATTGAAGAATGAAAGTGTTTGTAGGTGTTTTTGGTCGTTGGTGTATGGATTAGATATAAAGGATATGTAATTTTGTTTTCATGTAAATAAGTCATGAATGATTACTCATATTTTTGTAATTTTATGAGATATTTCATGCTAGTTGCCAAATGATGGTTCCCACATGTGTTAGGTGACTCACATGGGCTGCTAAGAGCTGATCATTGGAGTGTATATACCAATATTACATACATCTAAAAGCTGTGTATTGTACAAGTACGAATACGGGTGCATACGAGTAGAATTGTTGATGAAACTGAACGAGGATGTAATTGTAATCATTTTTGTTAAGTAGAAGTATTTTGATAAGTGTCTTGAAGTCTTTCAAAAGTGTATGAATACATATTAAAACACTACAT
This sequence comes from Rutidosis leptorrhynchoides, assembly GCF_046630445.1. NCBI lineage: Eukaryota > Viridiplantae > Streptophyta > Magnoliopsida > Asterales > Asteraceae > Rutidosis > Rutidosis leptorrhynchoides. The sequence continues at coordinate 76,489,739 of NC_092340.1, read as the reverse complement.
GTATATACATTTTAACTGAGTCGTTAAGTCATCGTTAGTCATTACATGTAAGTGTTGTTTTGAAACCTTTAGGTTAACGATCTTGTTAAATGTTGTTAACCCAATATTTATAATATCAAATGAGATTTTAAATTATTATATTATCATGATATTATCATGTATGAATAACTCTTAATATGATATATATACATTAAATGTCTTTACAACGATAATCGTTACATATATGTCTCGTTTAAAGATCATTAAGTTAGTAGTCTTGTTTTTACATATGTAGTTCATTGTTAATATACTTAATGATATGTTTACTTATCATAGTATCATGTTAACTAAATATATATATCCATATATATGTCATCATATAGTTTTTACAAGTTTTAACGTTCGTGAATCACCGGTCAACTTGGGTGGTCAATTGTCTATATGAAACATATTTCAATTAATCAAGTCTTAAAAAGTTTGATTGCTTAACATGTTAGAAACATTTAATCATGTAAATATCAATCTCAATTAATATATATAAACATGAAAAAGTTCGGGTCACTACAGTACCTACCCGTTAAATAAATTTCGTCCCGAAATTTTAAGCTGTTGAAGGTGTTGACGAATCTTCTGGAAATAGATGCGGGTATTTCTTCTTCATCTGATCTTCACGCTCCCAGGTGAACTCGGGTCCTCTACGATCATTCCATCGAACCTTAACAATTGGTATCTTGTTTTGCTTAAGTCTTTTAACCTCACGATCCATTATTTTGACGGGTTCTTCGATGAATTGGAGTTTTTCGTTGATTTGGATTTCATCTAACGGAATAGTGAGATCTTCTTTAGCAAAACATTTCTTCAAATTTGAGACGTGGAAAGTGTTATGTACAGCCGCGAGTTGTTGAGGTAACTCAAGTCGGTAAGCTACTTGTCCGACACGATCAATAATCTTGAATGGTCCAATATACCTTGGATTTAATTTCCCTCGTTTACCAAATCGAACAACGCCTTTCCAAGGTGCAACTTTAAGCATGACCATCTCTCCAATTTCAAATTCTATATCTTTTCTTTTAATGTCAGCGTAGCTCTTTTGTCGACTTTGGGCGGTTTTCAACCATTGTTGAATTTGGATGATCTTCTCGGTAGTTTCTTGTATAATCTCCGGACCCGTAATCTGTCTATCCCCCACTTCACTCCAACAAATCGGAGACCTGCACTTTCTACTATAAAGTGCTTCAAACGGCGCCATCTCAATGCTTGAATGGTAGCTGTTGTTGTAGGAAAATTCTGCTAACGGTAGATGTCGATCCCAACTGTTTCCGAAATCAATAACACATGCTCGTAGCATGTCTTCAAGCGTTTGTATCGTCCTTTCGCTCTGCCCATCAGTTTGTGGATGATAGGCAGTACTCATGTCTAGACGAGTTCCTAATGCTTGCTGTAATGTCTGCCAGAATCTTGAAATAAATCTGCCATCCCTATCAGAGATAATAGAGATTGGTATTCCATGTCTGGAGACGACTTCCTTCAAATACAGTCGTGCTAACTTCTCCATCTTGTCATCTTCTCTTATTGGCAGGAAGTGTGCTGATTTGGTGAGACGATCAACTATTACCCAAATAGTATCAAAACCACTTGCAGTCCTTGGCAATTTAGTGATGACATCCATGGTAATGTTTTCCCATTTCCATTCTGGGATTTCGGGTTGTTGAAGTAGACCTGATGGTTTCTGATGCTCAGCTTTGACCTTAGAACACGTCAAACATTCTCCTACGTATTTAGCAATATCGGCTTTCATACCTGGCCACCAAAAATGTTTCTTGAGATCCTTGTACATCTTCCCCGTTCCAGGATGTATTGAGTATCTGGTTTTATGAGCTTCTCTAAGTACCATTTCTCTCATATCTCCAAATTTTGGTACCCAAATCCTTTCAGCCCTCTACCGGGTTCTGTCTTCCCGAATATTAAGATGCTTCTCCGATCCTTTGGGTATTTCATCCTTTAAATTTCCCTCTTTTAAAACTCCTTGTTGCGCCTCCTTTATTTGAGTAGTAAGGTTATTATGAATCATTATATTCATAGATTTTACTCGAATGGGTTCTCTGTCCTTCCTGCTCAAGGCATCGGCTACTACATTTGCCTTCCCCGGGTGGTAACGAATCTCAAAGTCGTAATCATTCAATAATTCAATCCACCTACGCTGCCTCATATTCAGTTGTTTCTGATTAAATATGTGTTGAAGACTTTTGTGGTCGGTATATATAATACATTTGACCCCATATAAGTAGTGCCTCCAAGTCTTTAATGCAAAAACAACCGCGCCTAATTCCAAATCATGCGTCGTATAATTTTGTTCGTGAATCTTCAATTGTCTAGACGCATAAGCAATCACCTTCATTCGTTGCATTAATACACAACCGAGACCTTTCTTTGATGCGTCACAATAAATCACAAAATCATCATTCCCTTCAGGCAATGACAATATAGGTACCGTAATTAGCTTTTTCTTCAATAACTGAAACGCTTTCTCTTGTTCATCATTCCATTCAAATTTCTTCCCTTTATGCGTTAATGCAGTCAAGGGTTTTGCTATTCTGGAAAAGTCTTGGATAAACCTTCTGTAGTAACCAGCTAGTCCTAAAAACTGGCGTATGTGTTTCGGAGTTTTCGGGGTTTCCCACTTTTCAACAGTTTCTATCTTTGCCGGATCCACCTTAATACCTTCTTTGTTCACTATGTGACCGAGGAATTGAACTTCTTCCAACCAAAATGCACACTTTGAAAACTTAGCGTACAATTTTTCCTTCCTCAATACTTCTAACACCTTTCTCAAATGTTCACCGTGTTCTTGGTCATTCTTTGAGTAAATAAGTATGTCATCAATGAAAACAATGACAAACTTGTCAAGGTATGGTCCACACACTCGGTTCATAAGGTCCATGAACACAGCTGGTGCATTAGTTAAACCAAACGGCATGACCATAAACTCGTAATGACCGTAACGTGTTCTGAAAGCAGTCTTTGGAATATCATCTTCTTTCACCCGCATTTGATGATACCCGGAACGTAAGTCAATCTTTGAATAAACAGACGAGCCTTGTAGTTGATCAAATAAGTCATCAATTCTCGGTAGTGGGTAGCGGTTCTTGATGGTAAGTTTGTTCAACTCTCGGTAGTCGATACACAACCTGAATGTACCATCTTTCTTCTTGACAAACAAAACAGGAGCTCCCCACGGTGATGTGCTTGGTCGAATGAAACCACGCTCTAAAAGTTCTTGTAATTGACTTTGCAGTTCTTTCATCTCGCTGGGTGCGAGTCTGTAAGGAGCACGAGCTATTGGTGCAGCTCCTGGTACAAGATCTATTTGAAATTCAACGGATCGATGTGGGGGTAATCCCGGTAATTCTTTCGGAAATACATCGGGAAATTCTTTTGCAATGGGAACATCATTGATGCTCTTTTCTTCAGTTTGTACTTTATTGACGTGTGCTAGAACAGCATAGCAACCTTTTCTTATTAGTTTTTGTGCCTTCAAATTACTAATAAGATGTAGCTTCGTGTTGCCCTTTTCTCCGTACACCATTAAGGGTTTTCCTTTTTCTCGTATAATGCGAATTGCATTTTTGTAACAAACGATCTCTGCTTTCACTTCTTTCAACCAATCCATACCGATTATCACATCAAAACTCCCTAACTCTACTGGTATCAAATCAATCTTAAATGTTTCGCTAACCAGTTTAATTTCTCAATTCCGACATATATTATCTGCTGAAATTAATTTACCATTTGCTAATTCGAGTAAAAATTTACTATCCAAAGGCGTCAATGGACAACTTAATTTAGCACAAAAATCTCTACTCATATAGCTTCTATCCGCACCCGAATCAAATAAAACGTAAGCAGATTTATTGTCAATAAGAAACGTACCCGTAACAAGCTCCGGGTCTTCCTGTGCCTCTGCCGCATTAATATTGAAAACTCTTCCGCGGCCTTGTCCATTCGTGTTCTCCTGGTTCGGGCAATTTCTAATAATGTGGCCCGGTTTTCCACATTTATAACAAACTACATTGGCATAACTTGCTCCGACACTACTTGCTCCGCCATTACTCGTTCCGATACCATTTGTTCCTTTCGTTCTATTAACCCCTGGTCCGTAGACCTCACACTTCGCCGCGCTATGACCATTTCTTTTACACTTGTTGCAAAATTTGGTGCAGAACCCCGAGTGATACTTTTCACACCTTTGGCATAGCTGCTTCTGATTGTTGTTGTTGTTGCGGTTATTATTGTTGTTGGGATAATTGTTGTAGTTGCTGTTGTTGTTGTTGTTGTTGTTGTTGTTGGGCCGTTTGTTGTAGTTGCGATTGATGTTGCGATTGTTGGGATTATTGTTGCGATTATTGTTGTAATTGCTGTTGTTGTTGTATTGGTGATTCTTATCACCGTTTTCCTCCCACTTTCTTTTGACTTGCTTCACATTGGCCTCTTCAGCAGTCTGTTCTTTAATTCTTTCTTCAATCTGGTTCACTAGTTTGTGAGCCATTCTACATGCCTGTTGTATGGAGGCGGGCTCGTGTGAACATATATCTTCTTGGATTCTTTCCGGTAATCCTTTCACAAACGCGTCGATCTTCTCTTCCTCGTCTTCGAATGCTCCCGAACACAATAGGCACAATTCTGTGAATCGTCTTTCGTAGGTGGTAATATCAAATCCTTGGGTTCGTAACCCTCTAAGTTCTGTCTTGAGCTTATTGACCTCGGTTCTGGGACGGTACTTCTCGTTCATCAAGTGCTTGAATGCTGACCACGGTAGTGCGTACGCATCATCTTATCCCACTTGCTCTAGATAGGTATTCCACCATGTTAACGCAGAACCTGTGAAGGTATGCGTAGCGTACTTCACTTTGTCCTCTTCAGTACACTTACTTATGGCAAACACCGATTCGACCTTCTCGGTCCACCGTTTCAATCCGATCGGTCCTTCGGTTCCATCAAATTCCAAAGGTTTGCAGGCAATGAATTCTTTGTAGGTGCATCCTACACGATTTCCTGTACTGCCAGATCCAAGGTTATTGTTGGTATGTAGCGCAGCCTGTACTGCGGCTATGTTTGAAGCTAGAAAAGTACGGAATTCCTCTTCATTCATATTCACGGTGTGTCGAGTAGTCGGTGCCATTTCCTTCAAAATAGTCAAATGGAACAAGTTAATTATACAGAATATTAAGAGTAGTTAATAGTATTTCGTAGCATAATATGAACTCATTTATAAAAGCTTTTTCTTCATATTAGCGTTTTATAAGTTTAAATTCGGGTAGTACCTACCCGTTAAGTTCATACTTAGTAGCTAATATACAATTCAACTACTACAATTCTATATGAAAAACTGATTATAATAATATTTCGCGTTCAAACTTTTATACAATATTTTACAAACTTACAATACCGCTTATTTTACATAAAGCATGAAATATAGCACACAATAACTTTGATACAAGATAGTTGTGAAGATAATTCTAGCTAGTACACAAGTCGTTCAGCAAAGGCAATAAAGACACGTAATTCATACGTCCAGAAACAAGTCATGCATTCTGGTTTTACTAGGACTACTTCCCTTCCTTGGTCTTGTGGAACATAACCGTTATGGCCGTTGATAAGACAGCGTGTTGTAACGTCGTCAAAGGGACGGGGGTTACGTAATGTCCAACAGTCCCGTAATAATCTAAAAACCTCATTTCTTACCCCAATTACCGACTCCGTCACTTGTGGAAACGTTTTGTTTAATAGTTGTAGCCCGATGTTCTTGTTCTCACTTTGGTGAGAAGCGAACATTACTAATCCGTAAGCATAACATGCTTCTTTATGTTGCATGTTAGCCGCTTTTTCTAAATCACGAAGTCCAATATTCGGATATATTGAGTCAAAATAATTTCTTAACCCGTTGCGTAAAATAGCATTTGGGTTCCCCGCAATATATGCGTCAAAGTAAACACATCGTAACTTATGGGTTTCCCAATGTGATATCCCCCATCTTTCAAACGAAAGTCTCTTATAAACCAAGACATTCTTGGAACGTTCTTCGAATGTCTTACAAACTGATCTCGCCTTAAATAGTTGTGCCGAGGAATTCTGGCCGACTCTAGACAAGATTTCATCAATCATGTCTCCGGGTAGGTCTCTTAAAATATTGGGTTGTCTATCCATTTTGTGTTTTTAAACTGTAAAATAGACAAGAGTTAGATTCATAAAAAAATACTTATTAATACAAGCAATTTTTACATATATCATAAAGCATAAGAACACTATATTACATATATTACACCACACGAATACAACTATCTTATTCCGACTCGCTCGTTTCTTCTTCTTCGGTTTTGGTTCGTTTTGCCAAGTTTCTAGGGATATATGATGTTCCCCTAATACGAGCCGTCATTGTCCACATTGGTTTAGAAAAACCTGGTGGTTTAGAGGTTCCCGGGTCATTGTTACAACTTAAGGACTTCGGGGGTTGACGATACATATAAAGTTCATCGGGGTTGGAATTAGATTTCTCTATTTTTATGCCCTTTCCCTTATTATTTTCTTTTGCCTTTTTAAATTCAGTTGGGGTAATTTCTATAACATCATCGGAATTCTCGTCGGAATCCGATTCATCGGAGAATTGGTAATCCTCCCAATATTTTGCTTCCTTGGCGGAAACACCATTGACCATAATTAACTTTGGTCAGTTGGTTGAGGATTCTCTTTTACTTAACCGTTTTATTATTTCCCCCACCTGTTCTATTTCTTCTTCCGGTTCCGATTCTTCTTCCGGTTCCGATTCTTCTTCCGGTTCCGATTCTTCTTCCGGTTCCGACTCTTCTTCCGGTTCCTCTTCGGGAACTTGTGAATCAGTCCACGAATCATTCCAATTTACATTTGACTCTTCATTATTATTAGGTGAGTCAATGGGACATGTTCTAGAGGTAGACATCTATCACATAATATCAAACACGTTAAGAGATTAATATATCACATAATATTCATATGTTAAAAATATATAGTTTCCAACAAAAATGTTAAGCAATCATTTTTAAAGAAAACACGGTCGAAGTCCAGACTCACTAATGCATCCTAACAAACTCGATAAGACACACTAATGCAAAATTCTGGTTCTCTAAGACCAACGCTCGGATACCAACTGAAATGTCCCGTTCTTATTGATTAAAAACGTTCCATATTAATTGATTTCGTTGCGAGGTTTTGACCTCTATATGAGACGTTTTTCAAAGACTGCATTCATTTTAAAACAAACCATAACCTTTATTTCATCAATAAAGGTTTTAAAAGCTTTACGTAGATTATCAAATAATGATAATCTAAAATATCCTGTTTACACACGACCATTACATAATGGTTTACAATACAAATATGTTACAACAAAATAAGTTTCTTGAATGCAGTTTTTACACAATATCATACAAGCATGGACTCCAAATCTCGTCCTTATTTAAGTATGCGACAGCGGAAGCTCTTAATAATCACCTGAGAATAAACATGCTTAAAACGTCAACAAAAATGTTGGTGAGTTATAGGTTTAACCTATATATATCAAATCATAATAATAGACCACAAGATTTCATATTTCAATACACATCCCATACATAGAGATAAAAATCATTCATATGGTGAACACCTGGTAACCGACATTAACAAGATGCATATATAAGAATATCCCCATCATTCCGGGACACCCTTCGGATATGATATAAATTTCGAAGTACTAAAGCATCCGGTACTTTGGATGGGGTTTGTAAGGCCCAATAGATCTATCTTTAGGATTCGCGTCAATTAGGGTGTCTGTTCCCTAATTCTTAGATTACCAGACTTAATAAAAAGGGGCATATTCGATTTCGATAATTCAACCATAGAATGTAGTTTCACGTACTTGTGTCTATTTTGTAAATCATTTATAAAAGCTGCATGTATTCTCATCCCAAAAATATTAGATTTTAAAAGTGGGACTATAACTCACTTTCACATATTTTTACTTCGTCGGGAAGTAAGACTTGGCCACTAGTTGATTCACGAACCTATAACAATATATACATATATATCAAAGTATGTTCAAAATATATTTACAACACTTTTAATATATTTTGATGTTTTAAGTTTATTAAGTCAGCTGTCCTCGTTAGTAACCTACAACTAGTTGTCCACAGTTAGATGTACACAAATAAATCGATAAATATTATCTTGAATCAATCCACGACCCAGTGTATACGTATCTCAGTATTGATCACAACTCAAACTATATATATTTTGGAATCAACCTCAACCCTGTATAGCTAACTCCAACATTCACATATAGAGTGTCTATGGTTGTTCTGAAATATATATAGATGTGTCGACATGATAGGTCGAAACATTGTATACGTGTCTATGGTATCTCAAGATTACATAATATACAATACAAGTTGATTAAGTTATGGTTGGAATAGATTTGTTACCAATTTTCACGTAGCTAAAATGAGAAAAATTATCCAATCTTGTTTTACCCATAACTTCTTCATTTTAAATCCGTTTTGAGTGAATCAAATTGCTATGGTTTCATATTGAACTCTATTTTATGAATCTAAACAGAAAAAGTATAGGTTTATAGCTAGAAAAATAAGTTACAAGTCGTTTTTGTAAAGGTAGTCATTTCAGTCGAAAGAACGACGTCTAGATGACCATTTTAGAAAACATACTTCCACTTTGAGTTTAACCATAATTTTTGGATATAGTTTCATGTTCATAATAAAAATCATTTTCTCAGAATAACAACTTTTAAATCAAAGTTTATCATAGTTTTTAATTAACGAACCCAAAACAGCCCGCGGTGTTACTACGACGGCGTAAATCCGGTTTTACGGTGTTTTTCGTGTTTCCAGGTTTTAAATCATTAAGTTAGCATATCATATAGATATAGAACATGTGTTTAGTTGATTTTAAAAGTAAAGTTAGAAGAATTAACTTTTGTTTGCGAACAAGTTTAGAATTAACTAAACTATGTTCTAGTGATTACAAATTAAACCTTCGAATAAGATAGCTTTATATGTATGAATCGAATGATGTTATGAACATCATTACTACCTTAAGTTCCTTGGATAAACCTACTGGAAAAGAGAAAAATGGATCTAGCTTCAACGAATCTTTGGATGGCTCGAAGTTCTTGAAGCAGAATCATGACACGAAAACAAGTTCAAGTAAGATCATCACTTGAAATAAGATTGTTATAGTTATAGAAATTGAACCAAAGTTTGAATATGATTATTACCTTGTATTAGAATGATAACCTACTGTAAGAAACAAAGATTTCTTGAGGTTGGATGATCACCTTACAAGATTGGAAGTGAGCTAGCAACTTGAAAGTATTCTTGATTTTATGTAACTAGAACTTGTAGAATATATGAAGAACACTTAGAACTTGAAGATAGAACTTGAGAGAGATCAATTAGATGAAGAAAATTGAAGAATGAAAGTGTTTGTAGGTGTTTTTGGTCGTTGGTGTATGGATTAGATATAAAGGATATGTAATTTTGTTTTCATGTAAATAAGTCATGAATGATTACTCATATTTTTGTAATTTTATGAGATATTTCATGCTAGTTGCCAAATGATGGTTCCCACATGTGTTAGGTGACTCACATGGGCTGCTAAGAGCTGATCATTGGAGTGTATATACCAATATTACATACATCTAAAAGCTGTGTATTGTACGAGTACGAATACGGGTGCATACGAGTAGAATTGTTGATGAAACTGAACGAGGATGTAATTGTAAGCATTTTTGTTAAGTAGAAGTATTTTGATAAGTGTCTTGAAGTCTTTCAAAAGTGTATGAATACATATTAAAACACTACATGTATATACATTTTAACTGAGTCGTTAAGTCATCGTTAGTCGTTACATGTAAGTGTTGTTTTGAAACCTTTAGGTTAACGATCTTGTTAAATGTTGTTAACCCAATGTTTATAATATCAAATGAGATTTTAAATTATTATATTATCATGATATTATCATGTATGAATAACTCTTAATATGATATATATACATTAAATGTCTTTACAACGATAATCGTTACATATATGTCTCGTTTAAAGATCATTAAGTTAGTAGTCTTGTTTTTACATATGTAGTTCATTGTTAATATACTTAATGATATGTTTACTTATCATAGTATCATGTTAACTAAATATATATATCCATATATATGTCATCATATAGTTTTTACAAGTTTTAACGTTCGTGAATCACCGGTCAACTTGGGTGGTCAATTGTCTATATGAAACATATTTCAATTAATCAAGTCTTAACAAGTTTGATTACTTAACATGTTAGAAACATTTAATCATGTAAATATCAATCTCAATTAATATATATAAACATGGAAAAGTTCGGGTCACTACACATCGCAAGCCGGATTGTCCCGAGTTGGCGGCGGCGAATGCCACAAGGAGACGTTAAGGAACGTTTCGTTTTAATAAATATGTCCTTTGAATTTTTATTTATGTGCCGATGTGTTCGGGTTTGTTGGATGCACTGTGTTGTGCATATTATTGTTATGGGTGACGTTCATAATGGAATTACCCTACGGTGGCGTTTGGATTGTCGGATGAAGGGCGTAAGACTTGGTGCAACCAAGCATTCCTTAGTGTTTGGAAAATGTTTCTACCAAGCCATGGGAATGGGCTTTGGTGTTCGGATGTTAGAGCGTGTTCGCTCTCGTGTTGAAGTTGATGAACCGTGAGGTTCATCGGGTGGATAGAACCCTTGAGATCGAGTGTTTTGGATCTCGATGAATGTGGTAATGGAGTCTACGAAATGCAAAGATATGTGCCTCTTTCATACCTACTAGCGTGGTGTTCGACTCCGACGGTGTTGCGGTTACATTGTACTTAGGGTACCGGAGAGAAACCCTTAGGTACATGAGTGACTAGGTGAGAAATTTGACGAACTTTAGCAATTGGATGATTGCGAGGGTAGAGTTTGTGTATTTGGTGGTAAACTTTTCGTTCGAAGTGTTTAAGGATTGGTTAAAATCCTTTGTGTACTCAAGATTGGAGCAAGATGTGGTGATGGGTCGTGTGAACCCAATTGTAGAAAGGTCTACCTTTCGGTAGCATTGTACGGTTGTACAAGGTGCGTGTTGTGTTGGTTTTGTGTCGTTGTTTAAATAAAGCCAACGGGTGACGGTGTGCGTCAATTTCTAGTGTGCGAAATGAATTCATGAGAATTCGAGGGTTATGACCGATGGAGAAATTGGTCACGTATGTCGAAGAGCGATAATTATCGCGGATGATGTTACTACGACGATGCGGTTATGCAACGTAGTTCCAAGTGGGGGAGTTACACTCCCGCACGAGGAGGTTTTATTGTGAGATTTCAGATAATGCCCATAGTAGACCCGAAATTAGTGTCGAGAGGTAGATTTGGTTGGTTTGTGGTAGAGTACAATTTCGGTTAAATTGTACTTATGATTTCGGATTTGAATTATCACCGAGGTGGTAATGTAGTAAATCTCATTTAGAGATAATGGACGTGTTTGACGAGCAAGGTGAGATCCCTCGTTTAAGGGGTGTGCGTGTCGGATTCTCTTCTAGAGAATTATTGTGTTGTACCAATGTGCGATATAGGTGGTTCTTGCTCGATTGTGATAGCGATGTTCGCGTGTGCGTATTATTCGTGTGCGGAAATTCCAGACGGTGTGGAATGTTTCTAAGTATGCGTATATACTTTTGTTTGTGGTAGATGGTTAGTGTATTCTGTTAGGATTCACTATGGTGTAGCAGTACGCGATATTACACTACTCATTGATTGAGGCCAAAAGAGCGTATGTGATTGGTGGGTTATGGCCTTTGACTCGGTCCGCTAACTTCACCTTGGGAGTAGTATTGTACCGGCATGGTATAACATTATCGGAATAGGAGTACCATTCATGTGTTATGTTGTGGGACGTGAATATCGGGTTATTCGTATTCACAATATTTCGGGTAGTACGATTGTCCCTGTTAGTTGGACTCATAGTTTGAGGTAGTGAATGTCGGGTAGTTCGGATTCACTAAGGCTCGGGTTGTGCGGCCATCCTCGATTATACTATGTGGTGGAGGTAGTGAATATCGGTTTGCGCGTATTCACAATGACTCGGGTTGTGCGGTCATTTCGTTGTGTGAAATATGGATTGGGTTGGTGAATTTCGGGTTGTTGCGAATTCACTAAGGTTCGGGTTGTTTCGACCATCCTCCATATGTGTTTAGGCTCGGGTTGTTTCGGCCATGTTGGTGTGGTTAGTATTGTGAACTATTGGTTGTTTTATACACCAATAGTGGGGTCGTGAGGACCATGTTGTGTGATTAGTGATGCGATAGCCGTGTTTCGCTCACATGTTGTTACGGGTGTGACAATAGTCGATTTTGTACACCTTGGGATCTGCGTTGCTATAGTCATTTTGGGCACTATCGGCTTAGCCGTTTGCTTATGATGTTATGGTAGTTGCGTAATAGACGTGTTTGCGCACTACAAGGGTTGTTAAGTGGGATGTGTTATTCGTAAGGATTCGTTTCTATTCGTTCTTCATCGGTTAGATTGTTGACTTTATTTTGGTGCGTGGTTGTTACTAGCAATGTACTTGGTATGGGTACGCTAGGAGTTGATATCTCGGTACGAGATTGGTTGAGTTTCCCAATGTGAGGGATTAAGCACGTTCTTATGCTCGGATTTGTGGATTTTAAGAAATCGCGGGCGACGATTTAGTTGTTAATGGTGACTCATTGAGAAGAATTGCCTATAGGGATTGGATGAATGCGTGGAGATTTCGCGTATTCTAAGTGATCGTCATAGGATTCGGATGTTGCGTGTATTGCACGTCTCGAAATGTGTGCAAGTGTGTATTTAGTGAATGGATAATCTTCGAGTTAGTGAGAAATGGGTTGGAAGTCGGATTGGAACGTTTGTTTGAGAACCATAGAGTGTAGGTTCGGATTGGTTAAGTGATTAGGATCAAGAGGACGTGATCGAATCTAAGTGGGGGAGAGTTGTAACACCCCGTTTTCCCGTATATATATATAAATATATATAGGTGTATCGTGTATGTACGACTAGTATATGAAGGGTTCGAGGCGAGTTCGTGTATTGGAATTCAAGTACACGAAAAATGGACAAAAACCCACCTTAGGTCGCGGCGTGACAGTGGGAGCCGCGGCGCGGCAATTAACTAGTTTCAAGATCAGATGGCACGCAAACAAGACACCAGACCGCGTTGTATGTCGCGGCGCGAGGATGGAGGGCCGCGGCGCGGCGTTACTGCACAACTGGTACCGGATTTCGTGATTTTAAGGGTTTTTAGGGGCATTTTGGTCATTTCGCGTGGGTGCCAGATTTGAGATCTTAAATCTCATCCACCCATCTCATTTATCTTATTTCTTTTTCCTTTTCTTCTTCATTTTCTCTCAAAACTCAAACACCTCAAATCATTCAAAGGGATTTTTGGAAAGGAATAAGCGGGATTCGATCGAAAGCGTAAGAGGCAACATTGTTCTCCTCGTTCTTAGCTACAAGGTGATACTAGCAGTAAGCTCTAACTATGAATTTTGTTTTCGTGTTCATCATCTAAATTTAGGGCTTTTGATTGTATGTTCATAATTGGAACCCCCACTAGTTGTTAATGGAAGATAATAACTAGGATTCGGGTTTAAAGGTGTTGAAGGCGGGTTTTGGTTTGGTAAACTAATTAACCAAGTTTAATGCTTACAAAAGAGTGTAATCACTAGTATTTAGTGATTATTGAGGTGTTGGAAGCCTTTAGGGTTCATGTGTTTGACTAATCTTGAATAGAGTCAAAATTAGGGTTTGGTAATGATTGTGACCCTATTGTCGATTCAATAAGGTTTATAAACTTAAAATGAAGTAAGTTGTAGTATAAACCCGAGTTAAATATGTTTTGATGTCAAAACTTGTAAATGGTGAGATTTTGACTATTAAGGGTCAAAACGGGTTTTTGGGCAACAAGCGAGTTAAAATGCGTTCGATTGCTAAAGTTGGCACTTTTAGGTATTTCGGGAACGCGGGAATTGGTCTTGTTGGTTTCGGACCTTCGTGTAGCGTTAAAGTGCAAAGGGGCGTGAATTGCACTTGTTGTTCATTTGGGTGGGTCGAGAGTCCAAATGAGTTTGTATTGATGTTTATGTGATAAATGGAATAGGTACATTCCATTGGCGAGTTACGGGATTGGATTGCACTTCATCGATGCGTTCAAGGTGAGTGTAAATTTACTATGCACGTATGTATGTGTAAAATAGGTGTGTGTGTGTGTGTGTGTGTAGAGTGACCCTTGCTTGGGTTTACTCTATGTTGGTGTGGGTGAATGGACTCCTCTTGTGCTTCGGGTCCATGTGATAAGTTTATGCGTTTTGGGTTTTACCCTTGGTGTGGTGATTTGGCTAGCGTTTTGGATAACCCTTTTGGTGATGGGTTGCTAGCATTTGTTGTTAAGGAAATGAATCTCGGTTAGCGCAGATTCATGATGACTCGGGTAGTTCGGTCATCTTGGTGATGAGGTGGTGAATTTCGGGTTGTGCGAATTCACTAAGGCTCGGGTAGTTCGGCCAACCTCGGTTGTTGAAGTGGTGAAGGAGGTGAATCTCGGGTAGTGCAAATTCACTAAGGTCCGGGTAGTTCGGCCAACCTTCATGTGGTTTGGGTTAAGGGGTTAACCTTATTTGTTGTTGTTGATTATATTTATTGTATACGTGTATATGCTTATCGTTGTGTTGTAGCTAATCTTGTGGCGTTAGCTTGGTGATTACGTAGCGTGTAGCTACTTCGTGTATTGTGCTCTTTTGTAGTTTGTTTACCATGAGGTGACGGTATGTGTTTATTTTGATGCTTGGTGATGCGTAGCCATTTTATGCATATGTATGTGTATATTATCTTTACATTCACTAAGCATTAGCTTACCCTCTCGTTGTTGCTATTTTTATAGGTTCGCATTATTGGCGGCTCGGGTAAGCATGGGGATTAGAGATCTTGGCTAGGTTGCTCTAGAAGATCTTATTCTTGGACTCGATTAGGATTGGGTAGCATAGTCCCAATCACCATGCTCGGTTTTGTTGGAAATTAAAATAGTCAGGTCGTGTTCGCCCTTTCGGATATTTAAACTATGTATTAAATGTTTTAAAAGTTTATTGAACTTATTATTTGTGTTAAAGATGTTTCGGAAACATAATTGGGACCTAGATATTTATGTATTAAAGAAAAAATTTACGGGCCGGTTTAAATACGGGTCGGGTCGTTTCAATTTTGTAGGGAGTGAGTCAATAAATTTGTTGACTTGTTCAAAGTCAGTATATGTGACTTTTAAGGTGAGCAAGTTGTGATGACCCGTCCTAATCCATAAGGACAAAGTCCATATCGTTTATAAACGATTCACAACAGTTGATTACATCGCGAGGTACTTGACCTCTATATGATACATTTTACAAACATTTGCATTCGTTTTTGAAAAGATAATCTTTCATTACATCTAAAGTTGACATCATGCATACCATTTCATATTATACCCAAATATAATTGATTTAATAACAATCTTGATGAACTCAACGACTCGAATGCAACGTCTTTTGAAATATGTCATGAATGACTCCAAGTAATATCCCTAAAATGAGCAAATGCACAGCGGAAGATTTCTTTCGTACCTGAGAATAAACATGCTTTAAAGTGTCAACCAAAAGGTTGGTGAGTTCATTAGTTTAATATAAATAACCATTGTCATCATTTTAATAGACCACAAGATTTCCATATTCAGTTCTCATAAATAAACGTCCCATGCATAGAGACAAAATATCATTCATATGGATTGAACACCTGGTAATCGACATTCACAATATACATATAAGAATATCCCCATCATTCTGGGATCCTCCATCGTACATGATATAAATTTCGAAGTACTAAAGCATCCGGTACTTTGGATGGGGCTTGTTGGGCCTGATAGATCTATCTTTAGAGTTCGCGTCAATTAGGGTGTCTGTTCCCTAATTCTTAGATTACCAGACTTAATAAAAAGGGCATATTCGATTAGATAATCCAACCATAGAATGTAGTTTCGAAATACTTGTGTCTATTTCGTAAAGCATTTATAAAAGCAGCGCATGTATTCTCAGTCCCAAAAATATATAATGCAAAAGCAATTAAAAAGGGGGTAATGAAACTCACCATACTGTATTTTGTAGTAAAAATACGTATTACGATATTGAACAAATGCAGGGTTGGCCTTGGATTCACGAACCTATATCATTTGTATATAAATTAAAATGTGTAATCGTAATCGAACAAGTTTATATATATTAATTATATATATTACCTATTTAGGATGATAATATATTTATTATTTTAAGTGTTATATAAGTCTATATATATGTTATTTTATATTAATTATATATATATATATATATATGTGTATATTCTTATATATTCATTTTATATATTTTAAATACTTAAGAATATTAATTTTTGTTAGGTTATATATATTAGATATATTGATATGTATATATATACATCTTTTGCTTATCATGACAGTAGTTATAATAATATAATTTCAGCAGAAGTAATTAAAATAAAGATAGTACTAATATTAATATTAATGATAATGATAATAATATTAATAATTCTATTAATATAATGATAGTTTTTAATAATAAACCGTAGTTGTTAATACAAATGAAAATCTTAATAATAATTGTAATGAGAATCATAATTTTGACAATAATACTTAGTATTTAATTATAATAATAACTATAACAATCTTATTACAAATGATAATCTTAATAATACTTATGTCAATAATAAGTACAAATTCTAAAGATTATAAAATGATTCTAGTATTAGTATTAATGAAATAATAATAAATTTTATTATGATGATAGTAATAATAATCACAATTGTGATAATAATACAATATTTATATTAGCAATAATAATATTACTAATAATACTTATAATTATACTAATGATAATCATAATACTTTTAGATATAATAATAATGATAATAATTATAACCTTAATAATAACATTGATAATAAATGATCCTAAATTTTGTATTAATAATAATAACAGTTACATTATTAATCTTAATATATATAATAACAATTAGAATTACTAACAATAGTAATAACAACATCAACAACAACAGCAATAATAATAATAATAATAATAATAATAATAATAATAATAATAATAATAATAATAATAATAATAATAATAATAATAATAATAATAATAATAATAATAATAATAATAATAATAATAATAATAATAATAATAATAATAATAATAATAAAGGAAATAAGAAAGAAAAAAAAATGTATATACCCTTCTAAATTGCCTTCCTAAAAAGGATGCTCCCTACGGGACTCGAACCCGCGACCACCCGCTCAATCACAACACCCTGAAACCACTCGACTGAACCTGTTTTTCTGAAATAACTTTCATCCTAGAAACATTTAACCCGTCTTGATTATTTGATCATCTCCTTCAATCTTGAAATCGACCAGGAACTTCAATACCAAGATAATGAATTTAGGATGCCATTTAGAATTTGTAAACAAACAATAAACTAGAAGGAGTGATCGTGATTAACAACGAAAAATTAAGAAAGAACGAAAAAGAAAAAAAAATAAAACTGCTGTGCAGTTCGCGTAAAAGAAAACCAAGAAAATCTTTGATTTTGATTTTAAGAATGTTTCACATTATAATTACAACATGAAACATATTTTAAATCATAATTATAAACTTTGTGCATCGTTAATTTTAACAGAAACAGCACAACGATTCCTAATTTCTTGATGAACAAAACTTTGACTTTTTTCAAATTAAGTTTGACTCGTAAATTCGTGTTGGATATGATGAAATGAAATCCATAAATTTGCAGATAGTTTATATAAATGATTACCAACAACTTTGCATTTAAGGATTTTTAAATTTCTTTCAAAATCGAGCTGTTGGTAATAATGAACACGTACAGAGTATTTCATTGGGTGTTCTTCAATATTTGAAGTGATTTTCGACAATTCAGACTTTGTAAAAGATAATTATAGTTGTTAATCGATATTGTGGGTTTATTATTAATACTCAACACTGATTAGCATCCTTTATTTGGTCAAATACCGATCGACAGCAGGATCTTCCAAAGGACAGAAAATAAAATAAAAAATAAAAAGTTGAATATGATTGTTAATAGAATTTGTCTTTGTTTGCTGTAATGAAATCATTTATCAGATAAATACAAGGATTGAATATAGTTAGTCAAAGATATAATTCAAATTTGGATTCTGTGGAGGATTAAATCAGAAAAAAATAGATTTGATATATATATATATTAAAAATCTGTATTTGCGTATGTATGTCAGTATATGTGTATAATTATATACACTGTATCTGTATTTTATATATGTATAACTGTATCTATTATATGTACATGTATCTGTAAATGTATATGTGTATTAGTAATAATATTAATACTAATAATAAGTAATAAATAAAAATAACCATAATAATAATAATAATACAATTAGTAATGATAACAATAATAATTATAAAATTTATAACAATAATATTATTATTAGTATTGATTATCATAATACTAATATTATTAATGATTGATAATACTAGTAATAATAATATAATAACAATTATATATCAAACTTTTTATTCATTTTACATATATATATTGAAAATATTAATAATATTCTAATACTAGTAATACAAATAATAATTAAGATCTAACAAGTTACATGTATCAAATCTCATATTATAAATAAATAATAATATTTATAATACAGATGTTGCTATTAATATTAATATTAGCATTTAATAACAATACTAATATTAATCATAAATAAAATTTTAATTTTACTACTAGTTATAATAATGATGATATTAATAACATTTATAATACTATTAATAATATTAAATAATAATCATAAATCAAATTTACCAGATTTCATATAATATCCTAAATGATACTGTTATTAATATTAATATTTATATTGATAATAAAGATATTAATGTTAATACAACAACTATATTTTAAATTGTATTATATAGTATTAATTACATAATATAATCATATATAATATGATAACCTTTGTTAAATATTTATAAATTATATATATATTATAATATACATATAATATTTAATCATAGAATTCATATATATAGTTAATAGTTATATATAGATTTATTTCAAATTTACACTTAATTATTTTTTATTCTATTTTACATACTTAATTCTCATACTTAAGTTATATTTTATAATTTCAATTTAATATACATATACTTACATTTACATATACATATTTATTTATAACAATTGTTCGTGAATCGTCGGGAATGGTCAAAAAGACAAATGCATTCATGTAAACTATTCCAAAGTTTTTGAGACTCAACATTGCAGACCTTGCTTATCGTATCATAAGCATATAAAGATTAAATTTAAATTTGATCGGAAATTCACGGGTCATCACACAAGTCAGCAACTAAAGAGTTAAACCTAATGAAGGTTTGCTTAAGGGTCTCACTTTTGTAGGCAAAGAACATCTCATATTCCTTTTTCAAAGCTATAATCTTATTTTACCTAACTTCATCCATACCCTCATATGTAACATCAAGATAGTCTAACATAGCTTTAACATTTGATTTTCCCTTAATCAGTTTAAACAAATGGTTAGGTAAGGTTATTGCTAACAAGGTTCTGATCTTAGGGTCAAGTCCAACACGACGTTTGTCCCCATCCACCCATCTAGATGGGGGGAAGAACAACTTCTCTGCCAGGAACAGCAGGAGTGTCTGCTGTAGCAGGAACACTATCAATTATTTCAGTAGGGATGAATGGACCATCAGTAGCAATGCCAGGCATGAGTGGGTCAATAGACTCAAGGTGAAGCAGAAACCTAGCCTTCCAGGTTTCATACTCATCTTCATCGAACTTAGGTGGTCTATTGGATGACCCATTTTCAAGGTAAGCTGAGTTTGTGTATGCAGCCATGAGAGAATTCAGATCTAAGATATTAAATTATTGAAGCTCTGATACCAGTTGTTGGTCCCTTGATTAACAACATGAGTATTGTAGAGGGGGGGTGAATACAATTCTTTTGCTTATCTTAACAGTTTAAGCTAATTAGTATTCATGCAAGTAAATTAAATAAAAGTCAAAGGTAATTTTCAACGATTATTCTTTATTGATATAAATCACAAAGAATCACAACTATCCTTGGCGGAATGATAGTTGGTTGATATAGATTCACCTAAGTTATAGCTATTGAGGTTATCTAAAGCTATTACATGTTTGGACTCTTAATAAATAAAACTCACACCACTACTTGTTACAATAGTGGATACATCAATTTATAGTTGTCATATTAACCGTGTAAATATTCTATTGTCCACTGATACATAGGATGTCTGTACTTGTGGGGACAATTGCATCAGAGAGCGTGCTCTCTTCTTTCCTCTTTGGTAGCTATTTGCAGGAACACTCCAATTCGGTTTGGCACCACTATTTGATTAAACAAATAGAATGTTGTGTTCCCTAGGCGTTGACAAAGAATAACACATGTCTGCACATGCGTTAAACTTCTGCATTCTCACGTGGTCTTGTAAGGTCACTTGTCAGGCGCCGACACGTTGTGATGACCCGGGAATTTCCGATCAAATTTAAACCTAATCCTTATATGTTTCCGACACGATAAGCAAAGTCTATAATGTTGAGTCTCGAAAACTTTGGAACAGTTACATGAATGCATTTGCCCTGTTGACCATTCTCGACGATTCACGAATATTTGTGTGTAAATAAGTATGTATATATATATATATATATATATATATATATATATATGTGTGTGTGTGTGTGTGTGTGTGTGTGTGTGTGTGTGTGTGTGTGTATGTAAGTATATATAATAAATTGAAATTATGAAATATAATTTAAACATTTTAATAATAAGATATAATCATTAAGCTGTAGTTAAAATGAAATTTGATATGTACAAGTATCATTATTAATATTATTGATATTAATACCATTATTATCTCTGCTATTATTATTATTATTATTACTATTATTATTATTATTATTATTATTATTATTATTATTATTATTATTATTATTAATAGTTTCATTATTTATTATTAAAAATTAATATTGAATAATAATGTTTATATATGTAATATTATTATGTCTCTTTAAATAATTAAATTACAGATATAAAAATATATTCGATATATAAAGATATGGATACAGATATATAAATAAATATATATAACTTGGTATATCTTAATTATTATTTGTATTATTTTAAGATGTTATTAGTACCTTTATGAATGAAAATCATTATTAGTATTATCAATAATAATATCATTTTTTTTTCATCTTATATTATTATCATTAGATATTAGAATTATTGTTAAGATAATTGTTAATACTAGTATTTGTAATATTATTATTGTATTTAAGATCGATCTATAAATTTGAATATATAAAAAATAAAAATAAAAGATAAATATAGATATATACAGATACATTTATGTACGCCAAAAAAAAAACAGATATATATTTACATGAAAACCTATATTGATATATGTATTTACACAAATATGATTAAGATATATATAACAGTATAAGAATCACGAATCCAGTTTCTATCCTTTTCAAACTATATCTAATTTGTACTTCTGTATCTAATTACTAATATTAATTCAACAATTGTACGAGTCTGTTAACAATCTCCATCAGCTTTCTATTATTTTAATTCAATTTCTTGTACCCGAATATTCATCTTGTCGATTCCTAATTACTACAAAACAAGTGCAAACGAATCTTGAGGCTGTAGCAATCATCCAATATCACATTATAAGTGTTAAACAATGCAAGTGGTGAATGAAAAGAGATAAGAATGAGAGGAAACAGAAAACTGCTTTGCCGTTGCTACAATTATACCACCATGAGCAACAACCAAGAACCACCATGGAAAAACCCTTTTCTTGCTACAAATCCTTCTATTCGTTCACTATTCGATCAGCCTTGTTGATGCCATATTTATGTTATTACTCCTGCAGTTCGAACAGTAACTTTGTTGCTGCTTTTATTTCTGTTTTGATCATCACGAATTACCCAAAAACCCACGACACAACTTGCTGATATTTCTGTTTCTAATTTTATTTCGGTCTCAACAACAACAAAACCATTTTTTCTCTTCTATCTCTCCTATTTCTGTTTTTCTGTTTATAATCACCACAAACCCAATTACTTGATTTTTTTTTTCTCTTCGTTTGGCTAAACCATCTGTTGCTGCTATCTCTTGCAACCGTGAACCAAAGCCACCACATCATCAACCATTAAACCATTACCTTCTATCAATATTTTTTTTGTTTCTTGTCCGAGAACAACCAATCACCACCACTTTGACCATCTCCTGGAACCACCATGACTACCCAGGCCACAATCATGTGAATCCTTGTTGCTGCTACTGCACGATACTTGTTTCTGATTACAGCCGACACCTTTATCTATTTCGTCTCTCTATATTCCTCTATATTTTCTTTTGATCACCAATAAAAATTATGTTATGTTAGTTTCTAGCCGTCACCTGCCATTACTTCCATTTTATATTAAATCAAAGTTCCACTAGACCAACCTTTATGCAAGTGGGATAATTCACAACATGGCCGACAGTGGGAATTGCTAATGATATCGATCCCCTTTTACTTTTATCAACAATTGGTTATCACTTTTTCAGCATGGGAATAGAGCCACCATTCTTCTTCTTTGGGCCGTGAGTATATATATTGTTGGGCCATCGGTTATGACTTGGGCCAACATAAGCCCACGAACCAAATCACAAGCCCACCATCATTCATCATCAAACCTGCGACATTTTTACTTAACTACTACTGCTACCGGGCAGCTCACTGGTTCTGTTAGAACTATCATACAATCCTTACTATGAAAATAAGGAAATTATTAAGATGTTATGATGATCGTGATTTTATGTGGTGATGGCGGGATCAACGATGATAATGGTATTATAATATTAGATGGCGAAGTGATTAGGATTTGAAAAAGATAATGAAATTGATTATGTAAGATGATAATGATAATGAAACTGATATAGATGATGATAATGGAAATTTAGATGACTGTTTGTGTTCATGAGGAAGAAGAAGTGATAGCACAGAAATACGGGATATATGCATAGCAGTTAGGATTAATAACAGAAAAATGAAACTGGAAGGGTGGTTAAGGGGTTAGCAGGTGAGCGTGAGGTCTCGGGTTCGAGTCTCGTCTGCAGCCTTTCTTTTTACTCAAAGATTTAAAGGGTATATCATGTTATTCCTTTTACTTCTATTATTATTACTATTATTATTATTATTATTATTATTATTTATTATTATATCATTATTATTATTATTATTATTACTAATACAAGATTTATGGTCATTTAATATTATTGATTATTATTAAGGTTATAATTATTATCATTATCATTATATCTATAAGTATTATAATTATCATTATTAATATTATAAGTATTATTAGTATTATTATTATTGTTAATATCATTATCATGACTAAAGATTATTAAAATGTTAAGATTATGAATAGAATGTGAAGATATGACTAAACTTATGATTTAAAAATATGATTTAAGTAGTATTATGAGCACTATTATATTTTGATAAAAGTTATAAATTTTAATACTTGTATTAGGATTATAAATATAGTTTGATATGATATGAGCTTAGAAAAAGATATAAACTTTACCACTTATGTTATGATTATGAAAAACATGTTTTACGAATTTGATTAAAAATAAATAATATAAGTATTATTATTATTAATATCATTATTATTATTATTACAACTGTATTATTATTAAACGAATCATTATAAGTAAAACCATCATTTTATCATTATTAGTAAAGACATCATTTTTAGTAAAATTATCATTAATATTAAAGTTGTTATATCTATTAAAATTGTCATTATCAAAATTAACATATTTATTATCAGTATCACTATTATTACTATCATTATTATTATCCTTAATCTAGTATTATTACAAATATTAGTTTAAACAAATAAATGATCTTTAGATAATAATATACATATATTTTGTTCGTTTACGATTATGTGATTTAATAGATATACAATTAATATAGGTTCGTGAATCCGAGGTCAACCTTGCATCGTTTAGTTGTTCAATGTCGTTATATGTATTTTTACTACAAAATACAATACGGTGAGTTTCATTTACTCCCTTTTTACTCTCTACACTTTTGGGCTGATAATACATGCAATTGCTTTATTAAATGTTTTACAATATTTATATGCGTGAGTTATAGTCCCACTTTTGAAATCTAATATTTTTGGGATGAGAATACATGCAGGTTTTATAAATGATTTACAAAATAGACACAAGTACGTGAAACTACATTCTATGGTTGAATTATCGAAATCGAATATGCCCCTTTTTATTAAGTCTGGTAATCTAAGAATTAGGGAACAGACACCCTAATTGACGCGAATCCTAAAGATAGATCTATTGGGCCTAACAAACCCCATCCAAAGTACCGGATGCTTTAGTACTTCGAAATTTATATCATGTCCGAAGGAGGATCCCGGAATGATAGGGGATATTCTTATATGTATCTAGTTAATGTCGGTTACCAGGTGTTCAATCCATATGAATGATATTTTTGTCTCTATGCATGGGACGTATGTTTATGAGAATTGAAAATATGAAATCTTGTGGTCTATTAAAATTATGAAATGATTCTTTATGATAAACTAATGAACTCACCAACCTTTTGGTTGACACTTTAAAGCATGTTTATTCTCAGGTATTAAAGAAATCTTCCGCTGTGCATTTGCTCATCTTAGAGATATTACTTGGAGTCATTCATGACATATTTCAAAAGACGTTGCATTCGAGTCGTTGAGTTCATCAAGATTATTATTAAGTCAATTATAGTTAGATATATTATAAAATGGTATGCACGCCGTCAACTTTCGATGTAATGAAAGATTGTCTTTTCAAAAACGAATGCAATGTTTGTAAAATGTATCATATAGAGGTCAAGTACCTCGCGATGTAATCAACTGTTGTGAATCGATTATAATCGATATGGACTTCGTCCGGATGGATTAGGATGGGTCTTCACAGTTGGTATCAGAGCGGTGGTCTTAGCGAACCAGGTCTTGCATTAGTATGTCTAACTGATAGTTGATTAGATGCATTAGTGAGTCTGGACTTCGACCGTGTTTGCATGTCATAAGTTTTGCTTATCATTTCTAGTCGGAAATCATTTGCTTATCTTCCTTAGTAAATTACCTGCTCATTATTCTTAGTCTAGACACATCTTATTGCATTGTCTGCATGAAAAGTGTATAGACAAAATTCATATCTTAGCGTATCTGTTATTGCTATCTTTGCCTGACAGCTTCCGTAGATTCCTCCGTAACTTATGAGATTTTAGTATTATATATGTATATGTAAATTATGTATTACAGAATACTAATCTACATCCTATAATCTATTTCTTATCGAAACATCCTTCATCTGATCGTACGAGATGAATCCCTCAACTAGATCGAGCCCCTCGGATTCCGACAGCTATTCCGATAGTTATCCCGACAGTTATTCAGAATGGATAGTCATCTAAGATCCGGAAGCAACGACACCAGAATGAATCAACCAATCATCCATCCCCAATTCATCTGATGGATTCATAGTCGACTTAATCAATGGAGACGCGCAGAAGGCGATCCCATCCACTAACCGAATTCACCTCTTGACAATGAACCTGAAGCGTTTATCGGCGGACCTATCCGAAACACCATTTTCAGCCTCATTTTTAGGGTAGCTCGTCACGATTATATTCTATCTAAAATTCTAAATCTTATTCATCTGCTCGTTCCGACCGATAATCATCTTGGAATAATAGAAGAAGTCAACGAACTTCGCGCTCGAGTAATCAATCTGGAGAATATGGTACAAAATGTACCAGCTTCAGCAACATCACCGGCACCAACAGTACCATCAGTAACAGTACCAGTACCATCAACAATCCATGCCTCAACATCTCATTATGTACCTCGAGCATAATCATCATTCTACGAATCGTTTTACATAAACTATCTTCGTCCTTCATGGCGATTATGTAATCTCTAATGTTTTAGAGATTATGTACTCTAGTTCTAGCCGTAAATCTGATGAGTTTAATATCACATTGACTCATTAAATCCATGATTACGTCTGAAGAAAATATATATGTATATATATTTTCATAAAGATTGTAATTAAAAGTTTTATTGTACAAACTGTTAATGGTGAAAATATTTTAACGGGTAGGTAATACCCGAGGAAATATTTAGATTTCATATTAATAAGTTACATTGTACATTCTTCGAATCTGATTCAACAGTCATTTACTATCCTATTTACAACCACTGATATACGAATCCGTTCACCACAGAATAACAATTTTTATTCAATTTCATATTTGGATTTTGACCTCTCAGAATCCAACAAGTGGCATAATGAAGAAAACATTGAACAAAATAAAATTTGTTAGAAACAAACGAATTAACTAATTGAAATATTGTTAAGAATCCACGCTAACTGTTCCTAGCTAACTATTCCTAGCTAACTGGTTACATTTTATTTACCGCAATTTAATTATCGCAATTTATATTCTCGCAATTTTATTTATCGTCATTTAATTTCTGTTATTTACTTTACGCACTTTAGTTATCGTCATTTATTTTCTGTTATTCATTTTGCGCACTTTAAATATCGGGACACGTATACAAGGTTTTGACATATCATATCGACGCATTTATATATATTATTTGGAATAACCATAGACACTCTATATGCAGTAATGATCGAGTTCTCTATACAGGGTTGAGGTTGATTCTATAATAATATATATAGTTTGAGTTGTGATCGAGTCTGAGATGTATACGGGTCATGACACGTATTAATTAATTCGAATATTATATATTAAACTATATATGAATTATTGGACTGTCAACTGTGGACTATCGACTGTGGACTAATAACATTGGACAATTAAAATGAATTAAAATATTGATTATAACATATGAAACTAAACAATTCTTCAAGTTGCCACTTGATTTCGTCTTAAACATCATTTGTATCTTCACGATTACATTCTGCGTTCAAACCTTTCATGATTCTTGAAAACACCTCAATCGAGAGGATGAACCAACCGCACTTCATTACGGGAGAAAAGATTGATGCATATAGTTATGCACCTGAAAACACTCAGAACCTGAGTAAACGTTTAACACGTAGCTGTGCTAATTCCTTTAGCGTTATTATTACCGAAAATAACCTTGCATCTGCTGATCGAGATAGCCAGTTTTGTCACAGCTCCAGCAAGACAACTTCGACTTTTCGTACGAAACAACCTTATTATAACGTTGATATATACGCGTGCTCTTTTATTGTTACCAGGGAACCTTTCATATTCCACCATATTACCATCAGCGTTTAATCATCTAAAAACACAATTTTCCTGAAACCACCTCGGATTAATAACCGATGATTCAGATATCATAGCATTAAATGCAGAGGAAACAGAAAAATGGTAGATGGTCTAAACGACCAAAAGTTTGATGATAAAGAAAGGAGTGTTAGTAACGCTCGATAGAAAATTGGGTATTGGAAAACAGATTGAGCTACCCATGAAGGAGACCAAGGACAAATACAAGGACCAAACCCTATATTCAAAGGATTCAGGTAATTCTGGATCCGTTGAAATCTTTAGAGAATATCTTGCTCCGAAGTCATGTTAAAATCTTGCGGAAAATCTTTCCCCATCAACCATCGAACTTAGAGATTCCAAAATATCATCATCAATATCTTCGATATTTCTGAGGATATTTTCATAAATATTCTCGTTCGAAATTATATACCTCTTCGTGCTTCCTGTGTATCATTATATTGGAAACATTCAATAAAAAATTTAGTACCGAAAAGCAGATTAGGCGAAACTATGAAGAAAGCCGTGGACAAATCACAAAGAATAAGTTTGACTTCAAAGAATCCAAATGATTCAATATCTACTAAGGTCTTTAGTGAATATCTTGCTCCTTACTCTAAACCCTTACAGACAATAGTTTCTATCATCCTCTGATCTTAGATATTCCAAGATATCATCGTATCTTTCATTATAAATATCCTCCATATTTCTGAAGATATTTTCATAACTATTCTTAACTGAAATCATTAATCTCTTCACACTATCAGTGTTACATCATATAGGAAACTGTTAGTTTCTATATTCTGTAAACTTTCGAGTTTAAATTATGAATGTTATTGAAGTAATGTTGGGAACTGATGCATGAGTTAGTATAATATAATGACACTTGATCAACGTGATTATATTACAGTAAGTCATGCTGAGTTTCTAATGGAACGTGATGATTCACAGATCATATCGTCATCACATGCCATGTTACATAACTTTTTCATTCAAATTAACTTCTGAACATATCAAGAAAATATATTCTTGATAGTTCTATTCTCAGTGATTCTGGTAATTTGACAAATCAAACCGTGCTATTACGTTCTTTCTTTCTTAGAACATTAAGTTCATTCGGAACTCCATACCTACAAATTCTGGACCAATACTTGCGAAAAGAAAACAAAAGCATAGAAAGGGGGTATAAATCGAAGCAAATAAGAGAGAGCATTAACTGTGGATGACAATGATTATAGGAGACAGAAGTAGGAACACCGAAAAATAAGAGAAATATAAAGCCCAATAACAACACGGAGATTACAAATTGTGAATATTAATACAAATAGCAATATAAAGTCACGGTATAATTAAGAATAGTATCACCCAAGGTAAAAGTAGAAGTAAACATATTTTTCTGGTGGAAGATTGAAAGAAGGATGACAGAAATGATAATTAGAAACAAATCAAGGATTAGAACTGGATTAAGCATTTTCACAATCTTTTGGATGTATGAACTAAGAAAGAATGTATAGGAATGGTGAGAATAATGGAACGGAAGAGCTTAATTTATAATGGAAATATCAGACAGAGTAATCGAGACAGATGACCGCATTTAATTAAAGAGATCCTAATTCCCTTACTCGCCGAAGAATCAAATCTTTTAGATTTCGAAGATTTTCTTTAAATCTCTTGAATTCCGGAATTCAACCCTCTACGTCAAAAGCTAAGACGCACCTTAATTTCTAAATTCAACAGTGACTACGTCAAAAGTTAAATCCATATCTCAATCTTTTGTGATAGCTTAATTCGTACTATTCGAATAATTGAATTGTTTCATCCATAACTACTCGATGATGATAAAACTCTATTTATCAACTCATATTCGTCATGAAAACAATTTTATTGTTAGCCATGACCACCTCACTCAAATTTCGGGACGAAATTTCTTTAACGGGTAGGTACTGTGATGACCCGGAAATTTCCGATCAAATTTAAACCTAATCCTTATATGTTTCCGACACGATAAGCAAAGTCTATAATGTTGAGTCTCGAAAACTTTGGAACAGTTACATGAATGCATTTGCCCTATTGACCATTCTCGGCGATTCACGAACATTTGTGTGTAAATAAGTATGTATATATATATATATATATATATATATATATATATATATATATATATATATATATATATATATATATATATATATATATATATATATATATATATATATATATATGTGTGTGTGTGTGTGTGTGTGTGTGTGTGTGTGTGTGTGTGTGTAAGTATATATAATAAATTGAAATTATGAAATATAATTTAAACATTTTAATAATAAGATATAATCATTAAGCTGTAGTTAAAATGAAATTTGATATGTACAAGTATCATTATTAATATTATTGATATTAATACCATTATTATCTCTGCTATTATTATTATTATTATTATTACTATTATTATTATTATTATTATTATTATTATTATTATTATTATTATTATTATTAATAGTTTCATTATTTATTATTAAAAATTAATATTGAATAATAATGTTTATATATGTAATATTATTATGTCTCTTTAAATAATTAAATTACAGATATAAAAATATATTCGATATATAAAGATATGGATACAGATATATAAATAAATATATATAACTTGGTATATCTTAATTATTATTTGTATTATTTTAAGATGTTATTAGTACCTTTATGAATGAAAATCATTATTAGTATTATCAATAATAATATCATTTTTTTTTCATCTTATATTATTATCATTAGATATTAGAATTATTGTTAAGATAATTGTTAATACTAGTATTTGTAATATTATTATTGTATTTAAGATCGATCTATAAATTTGAATATATAAAAAATAAAAATAAAAGATAAATATAGATATATACAGATACATTTATGTACGCAAAAAAAACAGATATATATTTACATGAAAACCTATACTGATATATGTATTTACACAAATATGATTAAGATATATATAACAGTATAAGAATCACAAATCCAGTTTCTATCCTTTTCAAACTATATCTAATTTGTACTTCTGTATCTAATTACTAATATTAATTTAACAATTGTACGAGTCTGTTAACAATCTCCATCAGCTTTCTATTATTTTAATTCAATTTCTTGTACCCGAATATTCATCTTGTCGATTCCTAATTACTACAAAACAAGTGTAAACGAATCTTGAGGCTGTAGCAATCATCCAATATCACATTATAAGTGTTAAACAATGCAAGTGGTGGATGAAAAGAGATAAGAATGAGAGGAAACAGAAAACTGCTTTGCCGTTGCTACAATTATACCACCATGAGCAACAACCAAGAACCACCATGGAAAAACCCTTTTCTTGCTACAAATCCTTCTATTCGTTCACTGTTCGATCAGCCTTGTTGATGCCATATTTATGTTATTACTCCTGCAGTTCAAACAGCAACTTTGTTGCTGCTTTTATTTCTGTTTTGATCATCACGAATTACCCAAAAACCCACGACACAACTTGCTGATATTTCTGTTTCTAATTTTATTTCGGTCTCAACAACAACAAAACCATTTTTTCTCTTCTATCTCTCCTATTTCTGTTTTTTCTGTTTATAATCACCACAAACCCAATTACTTGATTTTTTTTTCTCTTCGTTTGGCTAAACCATCTGTTGCTGCTATCTGTTGCAACCGTGAACCAAAGCCACCACATCATCAACCATTAAACCATTACCTTCTATCAATATTTTTTTTGTTTCTTGTCCGAGAACAACCAATCACCACCACTTTGACCATCTCCTGGAACCACCATGACTACCCAGGCCACAATCATGTGAATCCTTGTTGCTGCTACTGCACGATACTTGTTTCTGATTACAGCCGACACCTTTATCTATTTCGTCTCTCTATATTCCTCTATATTTTCTTTTGATCACCAATAAAAATTATGTTATGTTAGTTTCTAGCCGTCACCTGCCATTACTTCCATTTTATATTAAATCAAAGTTCCACTAGACCAACCTTTATGCAAGTGGGATAATTCACAACATGGCCGACAGTGGGAATTGCTAATGATATCGATCCCCTTTTACTTTTATCCACAATTGGTTATCACTTTTTCAGCATGGGAATAGAGCCACCATTCTTCTTCTTTGGGCCGTGAGTATATATATTGTTGGGCCATCGGTTATGACTTGGGCCAACATAAGCCCACAAACCAAATCACAAGCCCACCATCATTCATCATCAAACCTGCGACATGTTTACTTAACTACTACTGCTACCGGGCAGCTCACTGGTTCTGTTAGAACTATCATACAACCCTTACTATGAAAATAAGGAAATTATTAAGATGTTATGATGATCGTGATTTTATGTGGTGATGGCGGGATCAACGATGATAATGGTATTATGATATTAGATGGCGAAGTGATTAGGATTTGAAAAAGATAATGAAATTGATTATGTAAGATGATAATGATAATGAAACTGATATAGACGATGATAATGGAAATTTAGATGACTGTTTGTGTTCATGAGGAAGAAGAAGTGATAGCACAGAAATACGGGATATATGCATAGCAGTTAGGATTAATAACAGAAAAATGAAACTGGAAGGGTGGTTAAGGGGTTAGCAGGTGAGCGTGAGGTCTCGGGTTCGAGTCCCGTCTGCAGCCTTTCTTTTTACTCAAAGATTTAAAGGGTATATCATGTTATTCCTTTTACTTCTATTATTATTACTATTATTATTATTATTATTATTATTATTTATTATATCATTATTATTATTGTTATTATTACTAATACAAGATTTATGGTCATTTAATATTATTGATTATTATTAAGGTTATAATTATTATCATTATCATTATATCTATAAGTATTATAATTATCATTATTAATATTATAAGTATTATTAGTATTATTATTATTGTTAATATCATTATCATGACTAAAGATTATTAAAATGTTAAGATTATGAATAGAATGTGAAGATATGACTAAACTTATGATTTAAAAATATGATTTAAGTAGTATTATGAGCACTATTATATTTTGATAAAAGTTATAAACTTTAATACTTGTATTAGGATTATAAATATAGTTTGATATGATATGAGCTTAGAAAAAGATATAAACTTTACCACTTATGTTATGATTATGAAAAACATGTTTTACGAATTTGATTAAAAATAAATAATATAAGTATTATTATTATTAATATCATTATTATTATTATTACAACTGTATTATTATTAAACGAATCATTATAAGTAAAACCATCATTTTATCATTATTAGTAAAGACATCATTTTTAGTAAAATTATCATTAATATTAAAGTTGTTATATCTATTAAAATTGTCATTATCAAAATTAACATATTTATTATCAGTATCACTATTATTACTATCATTATTATTATCCTTAATCTAGTATTATTACAAATATTAGTTTAAACAAATAAATGATCTTTAGATAATAATATACATATATTTTGTTCGTTTACGATTATGTGATTTAATAGATATAAAATTAATATAGGTTCGTGAATCCGAGGTCAACCTTGCATCGTTTAGTTGTTCAATGTCGTTATATGTATTTTTACTACAAAATACAATACGGTGAGTTTCATTTACTCCCTTTTTACTCTTTACACTTTTGGGCTGAGAATACATGCAAATGCTTTATTAAATGTTTTACAATATTTATATGCGTGAGTTATAGTCCCACTTTTAAAATCTAATATTTTTGGGATGAGAATACATGCAGGTTTTATAAATGATTTACAAAATATACACAAGTACGTGAAACTACATTCTATGGTTGAATTATCGAAATTGAATATGCCCCTTTTTATTAAGTCTGGTAATCTAAGAATTAGGGAACAGACACCCTAATTGACGCGAATCCTAAAGATAGATCTATTGGGCCTAACAAACCCCATCCAAAGTACCGGATGGGGTTTGTTAGGCCCAATAGATCTATCTTTAAGATTCGCGTCAATTAGGGTGTCTGTTCCCTAATTCTTAGATTACCAGACTTAATAAAAAGGGGCATATTCAATTTCGATAATTCAACCATAGAATGTAGTTTCACGTACTTGTGTCTATTTTGTAAATCATTTATAAAACCTGCATGTATTCTCATCCCAAAAATATTAGATTTTAAAAGTGGGACTATAACTCACTTTCACAGATTTTTACTTCGTCGGGAAGTAAGACTTGGCCACTGGTTGATTCACGAACCTATAACAATATATACATATATATCAAAGTATATTCAAAATATATTTATAACACTTTTAATATATTTTGATGTTTTAAGTTTATTAAGTCAGCTGTCCTCGTTAGTAACCTACAACTAGTTGTCCACAGTTAGATGTACAGAAATAAATCGATAAATATTATCTTGAATCAATCCACCACCCAGTGTATACGTATCTCAGTATTGATCTCAACTCAAACTATATATATTTTGGAATCAACCTCAACCCTGTATAGCTAACTCCAACATTCACATATAGAGTGTCTATGGTTGTTCCGAAATATATATAGATGTGTCGACATGATAGGTCGAAACATTGTATACGTGTCTATGGTATCTCAAGATTACATA
The DNA here is from genome assembly GCF_046630445.1 of Rutidosis leptorrhynchoides. NCBI lineage: Eukaryota > Viridiplantae > Streptophyta > Magnoliopsida > Asterales > Asteraceae > Rutidosis > Rutidosis leptorrhynchoides. The sequence continues at coordinate 76,455,572 of NC_092340.1, read as the reverse complement.
ATATACAATACAAGTTGATTAAGTTATGGTTGGAATAGATTTGTTACCAATTTTCACGTAGCTAAAATGAGAAAAATTATCCAATCTTGTTTTACCCATAACTTCTTCATTTTAAATCCGTTTTGAGTGAATCAAATTGCTATGGTTTCATATTGAACTCTATTTTATGAATCTAAACAGAAAAAGTATAGGTTTATAGTCGGAAAAATAAGTTACAAGTTGTTTTTGTAATGGTAGTCATTTCAGTCGAAAGAACGACGTCTAGATGACCATTTTAGAAAACATACTTCCACTTTGAGTTTAACCATAATTTTTGGATATAGTTTCATGTTCATAATAAAAATCATTTTCTCAGAATAACAACTTTTAAATCAAAGTTTATCATAGTTTTTAATTAACTAACCCAAAACAGCCCGCGGTGTTACTACGACGGCGTAAATCCGGTTTTACGGTGTTTTTCGTGTTTCCAGGTTTTAAATCATTAAGTTAGCATATCATATAGATATAGAACATGTGTTTAGTTGATTTTAAAAGTCAAGTTAGAAGGATTAACTTTTATTTGCGAACAAGTTTAGAATTAACTAAACTATGTTCTAGTGATTACAAGTTTAAATCTTCGAATAAGATAGCTTTATATGTATGAATCGAATGATGTTATGAACATCATTACTACCTTAAGTTCCTTGGATAAACCTACTGGAAAAGAGAAGAATGGATCTAGCTTTAACGGATCCTTGGATGGCTCGAAGTTCTTGAAGCAGAATCATGACACGAAAACAAGTTCAAGTAAGATCATCACTTGAAATAAGATTGTTATAGTTATAGAAATTGAACCAAAGTTTGAATATGATTATTACCTTGTATTAGAATGATAACCTACTGTAAGAAACAAAGATTTCTTGAGGTTGGATGATCACCTTACAAGATTGGAAGTGAGCTAGCAAACTTGAAAGTATTCTTGATTTTATGTAACTAGAACTTGTAGAATTTATGAAGAACACTTAGAACTTGAAGATAGAACTTGAGAGAGATTAATTAGATGAAGAAAATTGAAGAATGAAAGTGTTTGTAGGTGTTTTTGGTCGTTGGTGTATGGATTAGATATAAAGGATATGTAATTTTGTTATCATGTATGAATAACTCTTAATATGATATATATACATTAAATGTCTTTACAACGATAATCGTTACATATATGTCTCGTTTAAAGATCATTAAGTTAGTAGTCTTGTTTTTACATATGTAGTTCATTGTTAATATACTTAATGATATGTTTACTTATCATAGTATCATGTTAACTAAATATATATATCCATATATATGTCATCATATAGTTTTTACAAGTTTTAACGTTCGTGAATCACCGGTCAACTTGGGTGGTCAATTGTCTATATGAAACATATTTCAATTAATCAAGTCTTAAAAAGTTTGATTGCTTAACATGTTAGAAACATTTAATCATGTAAATATCAATCTCAATTAATATATATAAACATGGAAAAGTTCGGGTCACTACAGTACCTACCCGTTAAATAAATTTCGTCCCGAAATTTTAAGCTGTTGAAGGTGTTGACGAATCTTCTGGAAATAGATGCGGGTATTTCTTCTTCATCTGATCTTCACGCTCCCAGGTGAACTCGGGTCCTCTACGAGTATTCCATCGAACCTTAACAATTGGTATCTTGTTTTGCTTAAGTCTTTTAACCTCACAATCCATTATTTCGACGGGTTCTTCAATGAATTGAAGTTTTTCGTTGATTTGGATTTCATCTAACGGAATAGTGAGATCTTCTTTAGCAAAACATTTCTTCAAATTCGAGACGTGGAAAGTGTTATGTACAGCCGCGAGTTGTTGAGGTAACTCAAGTCGGTAAGCTACTGGTCCGACACGATCAATAATCTTAAATGGTCCAATATACCTTGGATTTAATTTCCCTCGTTTACCAAATCGAACAACGCCTTTCCAAGGTGCAACTTTAAGCATGACCATCTCTCCAATTTCAAATTCTATATCTTTTCTTTTAATGTCAGCGTATCTCTTTTGTCGACTTTGGGCGGTTTTCAACCGTTGTTGAATTTGGATGATCTTCTCTGTAGTTTCTTGTATAATCTCCGGACCCGTAATCTGTCTATCCCCCACTTCACTCCAACAAATCGGAGACCTGCACTTTCTACCATAAAGTGCTTCAAACGGCGCCATCTCAATGCTTGAATGGTAGCTGTTGTTGTAGGAAAATTCTGCTAACGGTAGATGTCGATCCCAACTGTTTCCGAAATCAATAACACATGCTCGTAGCATGTCTTCAAGCGTTTGTATCGTCCTTTCGCTCTGCCCATCAGTTTGTGGATGATAGGCAGTACTCATGTCTAGACGAGTTCCTAATGCTTGCTGTAATGTCTGCCAGAATCTTGAAATAAATCTGTCATCCCTATCAGAGATAATAGAGATTGGTATTCCATGTCTGGAGACGACTTCCTTCAAATACAGTCGTGCTAACTTCTCCATCTTGTCATCTTCTCTTATTGGCAGGAAGTGTGCTGATTTGGTGAGACGATCAACTACTACCCAAATAGTATCAAAACCACTTGTAGTCCTTGGCAATTTAGTGATGAAATCTATGGTAATGTTTTCCCATTTCCATTCCGGGATTTCGGGTTGTTGAAGTAGACCTGAAGGTTTCTGATGCTCAGCTTTGACCTTAGAACACGTCAAATATTCTCCTACGTATTTAGCAACATTGGCTTTCATACCCGGCCACCAAAAATATTTCTTGAGATCCTTGTACATCTTCCCCGTTCCAGGATGTATTGAGTATCTGGTTTTATGAGCTTCTCTAAGTACCATTTCTCTCATATCTCCAAATTTTGGTACCCAAATCCTTTCAGCCCTATACCGGGTTCCGTCTTCCCGAATATTAAGATGCTTCTCCGATCCTTTGGGTATTTCATCCTTTAAATTTCCCTCTTTTAAAACTCCTTGTTGCGCCTCCTTTATTTGAGTAGTAAGGTTATTATGAATCATTATATTCATAGATTTTACTCGAATGGGTTCTCTGTCCTTCCTGCTCAAGGCATCGGCTACCACATTTGCCTTCCCCGGGTGGTAACGAATCTCAAAGTCGTAATCATTCAACAATTCAATCCACCTACGCTGCCTCATATTCAGTTGTTTCTGATTAAATATGTGTTGAAGACTTTTGTGGTCGGTATATATAATACTTTTGACCCCATATAAGTAGTGCCTCCAAGTCTTTAATGCAAAAACAACCGCGCCTAATTCCAAATCATGCGTCGTATAATTTTGTTCGTGAATCTTCAATTGTCTAGACGCATAAGCAATCACCTTCGTTCGTTGCATTAATACACAACCGAGACCTTGCTTTGATGCGTCACAATAAATCACAAAATCATCATTCCCTTCAGGCAATGACAATATAGGTGCCGTAGTTAGCTTTTTCTTCAATAACTGAAACGCTTTCTCTTGTTCATCATTCCATTCAAATTTCTTCCCTTTATGCGTTAATGCAGTCAAGGGTTTTGCTATTCTGGAAAATTCTTGGATGAACCTTCTGTAGTAACCAGCTAGTCCTAAAAACTGGCGTATGTGTTTCGGAGTTTTTGGGGTTTCCCACTTTTCAACAGTTTCTATCTTTGCCGGATCTACCTTAATACCTTCTTTGTTCACTATGTGACCGAGGAATTGAACTTCTTCCAACCAAAATGCACACTTTGAAAACTTAGCGTACAATTCTTCCTTCCTCAATACTTCTAACACCTTTCTCAAATGTTCACCGTGTTCTTGGTCATTCTTTGAGTAAATAAGTATGTCATCAATGAAAACAATGACAAACTTGTCAAGGTATGGTCCACACACTCGGTTCATAAGGTCCATGAACACAGCTGGTGCATTAGTTAAACCAAACGGCATGACCATAAACTCGTAATGACCGTAACGTGTTCTGAAAGCAGTCTTTGGAATATCATCTTCTTTCACCCGCATTTGATGATACCCGGAACGTAAGTCAATCTTTGAATAAACAGACGAGCCTTGTAGTTGATCAAATAAGTCGTCGATTCTCGGTAGTGGGTATCGGTTCTTGATGGTAAGTTTGTTCAACTCTCGGTAGTCGATACACAACCTGAATGTACCATCTTTCTTCTTGATAAACAAAACAGGAGCTCACCACGGTGATGTGCTTGGTCGAATGAAACCACGCTCTAAAAGTTTTTGTAATTGGCTTTGCAGTTCTTTCATCTCGCTGGGTGCGAGTCTGTAAGGAGCACGAGCTATTGGTGCAGCTCCTGGTACAAGATCTATTAGAAATTCAACGGATCGATGTGGGGGTAATCCCGGTAATTCTTTCGGAAATACATCGGGAAATTCTTTTGCAATGGGAACATCATTGATGCTCTTTTCTTCAGTTTGTACTTTCTCGACGTGTGCTAGAACAGCATAGCAACCTTTTCTTATTAGTTTTTGTGCCTTCAAATTACTAATAAGATGTAGCTTCGTGTTGCCCTTTTCTCCGTACACCATTAAGGGTTTTCCTTTTTCTCGTATAATGCGAATTGCATTTTTGTAACAAACGATCTCTGGTTTCACTTCTTTCAACCAGTCCATACCGATTATCACATCAAAACTCCCTAACTCTACTGGTATCAAATCAATCTTAAATGTTTCGCTAACCAGTTTAATTTCTCAATTCCGACATATATTATCTGCTGAAATTAATTTACCATTTGCTAATTCGAGTAAAAATTTACTATCCAAAGGCGTCAATGGACAACTTAATTTAGCACAAAAATCTCTACTCATATAGCTTCTATCCGCACCCGAATCAAATAAAACGTAAGCAGATTTATTGTCAATAAGAAATGTACCCGTAACAAGCTCCGGGTCTTCCTGTGCCTCTGCCGCATTAATATTGAAAACTCTTCCGCGGCCTTGTCCATTCGTGTTCTCCTGGTTCGGGCAATTTCTAATAATGTGGCCCAGTTTTCCACATTTATAACAAACTATATTGGCATAACTTGCTCCGACACTACTTGCTCTGCCATTACTCGTTCCGACACCATTTGTTCCTTTCGTTTTATTAACCCCTGGTCTGTAGACCTCACACTTCGCTGCGCTATGACCATTTCTTTTACACTTGTTGCAAAATTTGGTGCAGAACCCCGAGTGATACTTTTCACACCTTTGGCATAGCTGCTTCTGATTGTTGTTGTTGTTGTTGCGGTTATTATTGTTGTTGGGATGATTGTTGTAGTTGCTGTTGTTGTTGTTGTTGTTGTTGTTGTTGTTGTTGTTGTTGTTGGGCCGTTTGTTGTAGTTGCGATTGATGTTGCGATTGTTGGGATAATTGGTGCGATTATTGTTGTAATTGCTGTTGTTGTTGTATTGGTGATTCTTATCACCGTTTTCCTCCCACTTTCTTTTGACTTGCTTCACATTGGCCTCTTCAGCAGTCTGTTCTTTAATTCTTTCTTCAATCTGGTTCACTAGTTTGTGAGCCATTCTACATGCCTGTTGTATGGAGGCGGGCTCGTGTGAACTTATATCTTCTTGGATTCTTTCCGGTAATCCTTTCACAAACGCGTCGATCTTCTCTTCCTCATCTTCGAATGCTCCCGGACACAATAGGCACAATTCTGTGAATCGTCTTTCGTACGTGGTAATATCAAATCCTTGGGTTCGTAACCCTCTAAGTTCTGTCTTGAGCTTATTGACCTCGGTTCTGGGATGGTACTTCTCGTTCATCAAGTGCTTGAATGCTGACCACGGTAGTGCGTACGCATCGTCTTGTCCCACTTGCTCTAGATAGGTATTCCACCATGTTAATGCAGAACCTGTGAAGGTATGCGTAGCGTACTTCACTTTGTCCTCTTCAGTACACTTACTTATGGCAAACACCGATTCGACCTTCTCGGTCCACCTTTTCAATCCGATCGGTCCTTCGGTTCCATCAAATTCCAAAGGTTTGCAGGCAGTGAATTCTTTGTAGGTGCATCCTACACGATTTCCTGTACTGCTAGATCCAAGGTTATTGTTGGTATGTAGCGCAGCCTGTATTGCGGCTATGTTTGAAGCTAGAAAAGTACGGAATTCCTCTTCATTCATATTCACGGTGTGTCGAGTAGTCGGTGCCATTTCCTTCAAAATAGTCAAATGGAACAAGTTAATCATACAGAATATTAAGAGTAGTTAATAGTATTTTGTAGCATAATATGAACTCATTTATAAAAGCTTTTTCTTCATATTAGCGTTTTATAAGTTTAAATTCGGGTAGTACCTACCCGTTAAGTTCATACTTAGTAGCTAATATACAATTCAACTACTACAATTCTATATGAAAAACTGATTATAATAATATTTCGCGTTCAAACTTTTACACAATATTTTACAATCTTACAATACCGCTTATTTTACATATAGCATGAAATATAGCACACAATAAATTTGATACAAGATGGTTGTGAAGATAATTCTAGCTAGTACACAAGTCGTTCAGCAAAGGCAATAAAGACACGTAATTCATACGTCCAGAAACAAGTCATGCATTCTGGTTTTACTAGGATTACTTCCCATCCTTGGTCTTGTGGAACATAACCGTTATGGCCGTTGATAAGACAGCGTGTTGTAACGTCGTCAAAGGGACGAGGGTTACGTAATGTCCAACAGTCCCGTAACAATCTAAAAACCTCATTTCTTACCCCAATTACCGACTCCGTCACTTGTGGGAACATTTTGTTTAATAGTTGTAGCCCGATGTTCTTGTTCTCACTTTGGTGAGAAGCGAACATTACTAATCCGTAAGCATAACATGCTTCTTTATGTTGCATGTTAGCCGCTTTTTTTAAATCACGAAGTCCAATATTCGGATATATTGAGTCAAAATAATTTCTTAACCCATTGCGTAAAATAGCATTTGGGTTCCCCGCAATATATGCGTCAAAGTAAACACATCGTAACTTATGGATTTCCCAATGTGATATCCCCCATCTTTCGAACGAAAGCCTTTTATAAACCAAGGCATTCTTGGAACGTTCTTCGAATGTCTTACAAACTGATCTCGCCTTAAATAGTTGTGCCGAAGAATTCTGACCGACTCTAGACAAGATTTCATCAATCATGTCTCCGGGTAGGTCTCTTAAAATATTGGGTTGTCTATCCATTTTGTGTTTTTATACTGTAAAATAGACAAGAGTTAGATTCATAAAAAAATACTTATTAATACAAGCAATTTTTACATATATCATAAAGCATAAGCACACTATATTACATATATTACACCACACGAATACAACTATCTTATTCCGACTCGCTTGTTTCTTCTTCTTCGGTTTTAGTTCGTTTTGCCAAGTTTCTAGGGATATATGATGTTCCCCTAATACGAGCCGTCGTTTTCCACATTGGTTTAGAAAAACCTGGTGGTTTAGAGGTTCCCGGGTCATTGTTACAACTTAAGGACTTCGGGGGTTGACGATACATATAAAGTTCATCGGGGTTGGAATTAGATTTCTCTATTTTTATGCCCTTTCCCTTATTATTTTCTTTTGCCTTTTTAAATTCAGTTGGGGTAATTTCTATAACATCATCGTAATTCTCGTCGGAATCCGATTAATCGGAGAATTGGTAATCCTCCCAATATTTTGCTTCCTTGGCGGAAACACCATTGACCATAATTAACCTTGGTCGGTTGGTTGAGGATTTTCTTTTACTTAACCGTTTTATTATTTCTTCATCCGGTTCCGATTCTTCTTCCGGTTCCGATTCTTCTTCCGGTTCCGATTCTTCTTCCGGTTCCGACTCTTCTTCCGGTTCCTCTTCGGGAACTTGTGAATCAGTCCACGAATCATTCCAATTTACATTTGACTCTTCATTATTATTAGGTGAGTCAATGGGACTTGTTCTAGAGGTAGACATCTATCACATAATATCAAATGCGTTAAGAGATTAATATATCACATAATATTCACATGTTAAAAATATATAGTTTCCAACAAAATTTGTTAAGCAATCATTTTTCAAGTAAACACGGTCGAAGTCCAGACTCACTAATGCATCCTAACAAACTCGATAAGACACACTAATGCAAAATTCTGGTTCTCTAAGACCAACGCTCGGATACCAACTGAAATGTCCCGTTCTTATTGATTAAAAACGTTCCATATTAATTGATTTCGTTGCGAGGTTTTGACCTCTATATGAGACGTTTTTCAAAGACTGCATTCATTTTAAAACAAACCATAACCTTTATTTCATCAATAAAGGTTTAAAAAGCTTTACGTAGATTATCAAATAATGATAATCTAAAATATCCTGTTTACACACGACCATTACATAATGGTTTACAATACAAATATGTTACAACAAAATAAGTTTCTTGAATGCAGTTTTTACACAATATCATACAAGCATGGACTCCAAATCTCGTCCTTATTTAAGTATGCGACAGCGGAAGCTCTTAATAATCACCTGAGAATAAACATGCTTAAAACGTCAACAAAAATGTTGGTGAGTTATAGGTTTAACCTATATATATCAAATCATAATAATAGACCACAAGATTTCATATTTCAATACACATCCCATACATAGAGATAAAAATCATTCATATGGTGAACACCTGGTAACCGACATTAACAAGATGCATATATAAAAATATCCCCATCATTCCGGGACACCCTTCGGATATGATATAAATTTCGAAGTACTAAAGCATCCGGTACTTTGGATGGGGTTTGTTAAGCCCAATAGATCTATCTTTAGGATTCGCGTCAATTAGGGTGTTTGTTCCCTAATTCTTAGATTACCAGACTTAATAAAAAGGGGCATATTCGATTTCGATAATTCAACCATAGAATGTAGTTTCACGTACTTGTGTCTATTTTGTAAATCATTTATAAAACCTGCATGTATTCTCATCCCAAAAATATTAGATTTTAAAAGTGGGACTATAACTCACTTTCACAGATTTTTACTTCGTCGGGAAGTAAGACTTGGCCACTGGTTGATTCACGAACCTATAACAATATATACATATATATCAAAGTATGTTCAAAATATATTTATAACACTTTTAATATATTTTGATGTTTTAAGTTTATTAAGTCAGCTGTCCTCGTTAGTAACCTACAACTAGTTGTCCACAGTTAGATGTACAGAAATAAATCGATAAATATTATCTTAAATCAATCCACGACCCAGTGTATACGTATCTCAGTATTGATCACAACTCAAACTATATATATTTTGGAATCAACCTCAACCCTGTATAGCTAACTCCAACATTCACATATAGAGTGTCTATGGTTGTTCCGAAATATATATAGATGTGTCGACATGATAGGTCGAAACATTGTATACGTGTCTATGGTATCTCAAGATTACATAATATACAATACAAGTTGATTAAGTTATGGTTGGAATAGATTTGTTACCAATTTTCAAGTAGCTAAAATGAGAAAAATTATCCAATCTTGTTTTACCCATAACTTCTTCATTTTAAATCCGTTTTGAGTAAATAAAATTGCTATGGTTTCATATTGAACTCTATTTTATGAATCTAAACATAAAAAGTATAGGTTTATAGTCGGAAAAATAAGTTACAAGTCGTTTTTGTAAAGGTAGTCATTTCAGTTGAAAGAACGACGTCTAGATGACCATTTTAGAAAACATACTTCCACTTTGAGTTTAACCATAATTTTTGGATATAGTTTCATGTTCATAATAAAAATCATTTTCTCAGAATAACAACTTTTAAATCAATGTTTATCATAGTTTTAATTAACTAACCCAAAACAGCCCGCGGTGTTACTACGACGGCGTTAATCCGGTTTTACGGTGTTTTTCGTGTTTCCAGGTTTTAAATCATTAAGTTAGCATATCATATAGATATAGAACATGTGTTTAGTTGATTTTAAAAGTCAAGTTAGAAGGATTAACTTTTGTTTGCGAACAAGTTTAGAATTAACTAAACTATGTTCTAGTGATTACAAGTTTAAACCTTCGAATAAGATAGCTTTATATGTATGAATCGAATGATGTTATGAACATCATTACTACCTTAAGTTCCTTGGATAAACCTACTGGAAAAGAGAAAAATGGATCTAGCTTCAACGGATCCTTGGATGGCTCGAAGTTCTTGAAGCAGAATCATGACACGAAAACAAGTTCAAGTAAGATCATCACTTGAAATAAGATTGTTATAGTTATAGAAATTGAACCAAAGTTTGAATATGATTATTAACTTGTATTAGAATGATAACCTACTGTAAGAAACAAAGATTTCTTGAGGTTGGATGATCACCTTACAAGATTGGAAGTGAGCTAGCAAACTTGAAAGTATTCTTGATTTTATGTAACTAGAACTTGTAGAATTTATGAAGAACACTTAGAACTTGAAGATAGAACTTGAGAGAGATCAATTAGATGAAGAAAATTGAAGAATGAAAGTGTTTGTAGGTGTTTTTGGTCGTTGGTGTATGGATTAGATATAAAGGATATGTAATTTTGTTTTCATGTAAATAAGTCATGAATGATTACTCATATTTTTGTAATTTTATGAGATATTTCATGCTAGTTGCCAAATGATGGTTCCCACATGTGTTAGGTGACTCACATGGGCTGCTAAGAGCTGATCATTGGAGTGTATATACCAATAGTACATACATCTAAAAGCTGTGTATTGTACGAGTACGAATACGGGTGCATACGAGTAGAATTGTTGATGAAACTGAACGAGGATGTAATTGTAAGCATTTTTGTTAAGTAGAAGTATTTTGATAAGTGTATTGAAGTCTTTCAAAAGTGTATAAATACATATTAAAACACTACATGTATATACATTTTAACTGAGTCGTTAAGTCATCGTTAGTCGTTACATGTAAGTGTTGTTTTGAAACCTTTAGGTTAACGATCTTGTTAAATGTTGTTAACCCAATGTTTATAATATCAAATGAGATTTTAAATTATTATATTATCATGATATTATCATGTATGAATATCTCTTAATATGATATATATACATTAAATGTCTTTACAACGATAATCGTTACATATATGTCTCGTTTAAAAATCATTAAGTCAGTAGTCTTGTTTTTACATATGTAGTTCATTGTTAATATACTTAATGATATGTTTACTTATCATAGTATCATGTTAACTATATATATATCCATATATATGTCATCATATAGTTTTTACAAGTTTTAACGTTCGTGAATCACCGGTCAACTTGGGTGGTCAATTGTCTATATGAAACATATTTCAATTAATCAAGTCTTAACAAGTTTGATTGCTTAACATGTTGGAAACATTTAATCATGTAAATATCAATCTCAATTAATATATATAAACATGGAAAAGTTCGGGTCACTACAGGCTGCACATAACATTCTAGTGTACATATCTGCTGTTTTGTCATAATTAAATCCTTAATTACATTGGAGACTCAACAAGGTTGTTAGGGTTGTTAATCATTGTATTGACGGTTAATTTAGGTATATAACACTAGTTCATGTACATATGATGTAATTCGATTGAGTGAAATGAAATGTGTTTCTCTCTCGTTCGTTTGTTAACCCTAATTCTTCATTGTTGATAAGTTTTCATCGTATCAGAGCTTCAACAATGGAGTTTTCTTCGCAAACACTGAATATGTAACATTTCAAAGCTTTGTGTGCTTTTGTGATTTGTTATTTGTTGGAGATCAAGTTAAAAGTGAAGCTGTTAATTACCTAAATTAACTGTGTGTGAGGATCAACTCCCTTACCAGAATACTATCTATCGATCAACATAACACTCTACTACGCAAGTTAGGAGTTCTAGATTCTACCCACTGCCAAACTTGAAGGTGATTATAGAAGTCAAACGAAGTAAATTGAAGTCAACAGAAAGTTGGGGGACCAAAATGTAAATAATGATTAAGGAGAATAGAATTTGTTAATATTGTTAGTTAAGTTGTTAAAGGTTGTTAGGGTTCTTAATCATTGTATTGACAGGGTTAACATAGGTATATAACAGTAGTTCATGTACGGATGATGTTTCGATCGACTGAAATGAAATGTGTTTCTCTGTCGTTCGTTTGTAAATCCTAATTCTTCATTTTTAATAAGTTCACAAAGCGTAAAACAACAACAACAAAACACAATCCCACAAATTGGGGTATGAGGAAGGTAAGATGTAGAATAAAGAGAAGTCATTTCTCCACCCAGAGTGAAACACCCAAAGAGTAGAGAATGTCCTCCCTCTCAATGTTCTATGGATTGAGATATTGCTTTTGAATGGATCATCGACCATAAAGTAGGTTTAAAGGATAAAAATAAAAAATAAAAAGTAAGTGTGAGACGTCATGAAAATGATAGAATTAAAATACTATAGGTTTTAAATATGTCTGAAGTTCAATTTAGACTTTAAACGACAGTCAATATAATAGATTGACAATCAAAGCTGAAAAAAATAGTAACCTAAATCAAAATTTCAGACAAATTGGAACAAAAAAAAAAAAAAAAAAAAAAAAAGTTGATTATTTTTGGAAGCCAAGCATCTAAAAATGTCTTTTTTACAAACTACTAAAAAAATCGATCGATCGATCATTTGTGTAATTGAGGCGCCAAGTTAACGTTATCTTCTTCACTGAATTCAACTTTTATCCAAAGACCAAAAAAAAAAAATCATAAAAATGGCTTCAGTTACTTTAACCCGTACTTTCTACAACCTCAATAAACTCGGCTGCTCCAAACCTCAGGCTCGGACCGGTTCGGACTCTCGCGTTGTTAATCAAACCGGATCCAGGAGGACTCAAGTCCGGTGTGAGGCCATCGGAATCGCATCTGAAAACCGTCAGCAGCTGGTAACCACCGTCAAAAACGGCAATGATTCGCTCGAGATATGCAGAGTCCTTAACGGAATGTGGCAAACGAGTGGCGGGTGGGGCAAAATTGATCGTGATGACGCCGTTAACGCTATGCTTAACTACGCCGATGCCGGTTTATCCACTTTTGATATGGCTGATCACTGTATAATTCATCAACCCTAACTTATACAGTTACTTTAATTTCAATTCAGTTTCGTTTGCATTTTACAAAATACGGAGTACAATTTTGTGAAGTTTTGGGAGTAGACACGTGGCATCATCTGGATCAATGATTATCGTTTCTAAAAAAAATAACGAATTTTATCTATTTGTATGTGACTGACTGTGTACTATTTTATTTTTCTTCATATCTTATTTATTGTTTGAAATGACTGAGTTGTTGAACTGCTCGTTTGCTCACTTTAAGTTGAATTCGATTAAACCGAGGTCTAGTAGGGGAGTTGAAAGTAGGAAGTTGGTTGTTAAAACGGTTAATTGTGTGGTAACAGAAGATAACAAAGTGTGTGTGGTTAAGAATGGAGAAGATTCGTTAGAGATTTGTCGTGTGGTTAATGGGATGTGGCAGACTAGTGGTGGATGGGGGAAGATTGACAGGGATAATGCGGTTGATGCCATGCTTCGTTATGCTGATTCTGGCTTGAACACCTTTGATATGGCTGATATATGTAATTAAGCTCCTAATATATAGGACATGTAGTTAACAAGTTATTAGTCATGATAGTTTTAATTATATTCTAATCGCTACATGTAAGCTATATAGAGATTTGTACCGAAGCCTTAGCTTGAGGGGTGGGATTCAATTTGGGGTACTGCCAACCCAGGTTCGATTCTCATTCCAAGCGGGAGTTTCCAACTTTTGATGGTACTGCCAACATCAATGCGATATGCGAAGGTTTCCTCCTAACGTGTGTGTGGGTGGCACATGATCGCGAAGGTGGTTAAGTCCCCCGGGTGATGCTGATATCGCCGTTCGAAAAGAAATAAGTTGTATAGAGATTTGTAATCAAGTGTTTTTTGTTTTTGTATTGTATTATAGGGGGTAAACATTTATTTTGGTTTCTGGCTTGTCTTATTCAAGCTATTTTGATATGGCAGATGGACCTGCAGAAGATTTGTATGGCATATTTATAAACCGTGTTCGCAGAGAACGTCCACCTGAGTTTTTAGAAACTGTTAAAGGGTTGGTGATAACTATTAGTTTGAGGTCTTTCTTTCATAACTATTAGTTCCTTAATTGTATTTTGTTTATCTGAACTGCAGTCTTACTAAATGGGTGCCACCACCGGTTAAAATGACAAGGAGTTATGTCGAGAAAAGCATTGATGTTTCACGAAAGAGAATGGATGTTGCTGCTTTGGACATGCTTCAATTTCATTGGTAACAATTGCCTTTTCTACCATTTAAATGTCTAATTTAACTAATAAATATATATATGTTGTATAATTGTTAACATGTTAAATATGACTTTATTGCTTTTGGAACCAGGTGGGATTACTCCAATAATGGATATCTTGATGCCCTTAAACATCTTACGGATTTGAAAGAAGAAGGTTTGATCTTTATCAGTGTCTATTTAATCTGACTAATTTCTTCACAAGACTGGATAACTTCATTTCTTGGTTCACAGGTAAGATTAAGACAGTAGCTTTGACCAACTTTGACACTCAGAGGTTACAGATTATATTGGAAAATGGAATTCCGATTGTTAGCAATCAGGTAATATCGTTGGTACTCAACAGTTTCAGTTGTTAATATCTGCACAGTATTCTTGTTCGTATTTCTTATTGCTATGTATTTGTTACTATAATCAGGTTCAACATTCACTTGTGGACATGCGACCTCAACAGCAAATGGCAGAACTCTGTCAGCTCACTGGAGTAAAACTTATAACGTCTCTCTCTCTCTCTCTCTCTCTCTCTCTCTCTCTCTCTCTCTCTCTCTCTCTCTCTCTCTCACACACACACACACACACACACAAACACATAACTCTATTGCTTAGTTTTCGCACCTCTGTAAATGAAGGTCGATTTAACATTTTGTTTCTGAAGCAGGTATGGAACAGTAATGGGTGGACTATTATCTGAGAAGTTTTTAGATACCAACTTGTCGATCCCCTTTGCTGGACCTCCACTCAACACTCCTTCCCTTCAGAAGTACAAAAGGGTATGTTACATTTCTCATATAAATGCACACTAGCTTAATTAAATACCAGTTTATCAACCATTTTATAAACAAATTAGTGTATAATAACATGACAAGTAACCATCCCAAGGTAGCCTAGTGGTTGGGGCCTTAACATCCTTGCAAGAGGTCTCAGGTTCGAATCTTAGGGTGGCCAGGGAAGGGGGTTGAAAACAGTCGGGGAGTATTCTTGATGGTTTGCGTACAGTAGAGTATGGGGTTGGGTCACTCGCCGTCAAGGATAACCCGAACAGAGAAAAACCTTAGAACTTTTAATAGCATGACGATTGAAGATATTGAGTAGTTAAATTTTAAGCATTATATCAAAGATTATTTTCATATGAAGAATGCTGGTATGCAACTTCAGAAGATGTACAAATGAAAATCATTGAACCATAAGTAGTGGATATTATCAAGGTTGAAAAAATCGCTACTTGGGGAGTACAATACTCGAGTAGTACTTAAATGTTGACCAAGATTGACTTTGACCGAGTTTTGACCAATTTTGACTGATTTTCAAGTAATCACTTGGAGGAGTTTTGACCGATCTTCCGAGTAATCCCGAGTACTTCCCGAGTTGCAAAAACCGAGTACCCACCAAGTAATTCCGAGTTCTGCAACACTAGATATAAATATATAATACACAAAGACTGTAATATGCACCTGCAATTCATTTGCTAGATGGTTGATGCGTGGGGTGGATGGGGTCTCTTTCAAGTTCTACTTAAAACGCTAAATCAGGTAGCAACAAAACATGGAGTCTCGATTCCAACTGTTGCTGTAAAGTTCGTGCTAGACCAGGTAATTTCACTCTTCTCAATTTGTCTCAAACGTTGCATAGTTAATTAGCCTTTTTAGTTTCTACTTGCACATGTGATTGCAGCCGGCTGTGGCAGGCTCAATGGTGGGCGTTAGACTTGGGTTATCAGAACATATCAAAGACTCAACTGCAATATTTTCACTCAAACTTGATGAAGAGGATGTAAACAGTATTAAAGAAGCTATAAGTAAGGGGAAAGATCTTCTTAAAGTGATTGGTGATTGTGGAGATGAATATAGACGCGCGTAAAACTATTTGTTGCTGTCATCAAGCATTTAGCTTGGTGTATTTGAGGTCATATGTAAATGGTAATGTTATGATTTTGGAGAAAATGTTATTTTTGGTCACCTGTTCAAAGTTTCTTTATGGTGTGTTGACTATTGAGTCGTTTCATTGCCATTATTACAGTCTTTAGGAAGCAATATACATGTACAATATTGTTTTATTGTGTATTGGATGACTGTGGACACGTGGAGATGAGAATGAGCATACGATAATCTTTTTTACTATGTGTAGAATTATTGTTAACACATGAGAATACACAATTTGTTGGTATAACTGTATAAATTTGTTTCATGGTGATCATCAAGATGATGCTAACCTGCCATAAGTAATTTAGATATTATGTTTGGAATGTTTTTACTGTATCAAGTGCTCAGTAAATATTAAATAACATAGAACTTTAGATAGGGGATTTTAATTGTTTTTTTCTCAAGTATGCTGATAGAACTCGGGTTTAATTATTTTTCTTTTAAAGTATGCTGCATGTATATAGAGGTTGTACATGTACATTATGAAAGTATGTTACCAAACCGTTGACTTTTCGTGACCAAAGACAACTTAGTGAACCATCATTTCGTGCCATACTTTGATTTGCAGGTTGTTCAATCGATTAAAAACAGTTGCAATGATCTGGCTGCTCAATTTCAGTAATGCTGAAACATCCCACACAGTTGAATGTACCCTCATTTGATAAAATGTAAACTTTTTCCAATTGTCGCGAATATCCGCCATTTAGCAATCCATACCAAATAAAGTTGTGCATTACTGGTAACCTTATAATCCGGTCCGATGGCTGTTCTCCAATAACCACAAGGATATAGGAACTCTGATTCATCTTTGGCGCCATGCTTATGAGTACTGATTAACTATACGACTTAAATAAACAAAACGAACACACTCAAAGAAGGCCTAGCAAAACCAATAACTAAAAAGGACCACTACACCTAAAACGCAAAAACAACAAACACAAACATCAAAGCTACAAACTCCACCAAGCAAACAAGCGATCCACCAAAAGAAACCGATATCAATGCAAACCGGAGGGCCCATCAACATCATCAAAACCGTTTATAAAAAAAGTCGAACTATTCCACATATAAACTAGGGTTAAAGCCAAAAATAGGCTACAAACTTACACAAATGTACCGATGTCGCCCACAAACTCATTTACGTTCTACTGTCGCCTACAAACTTATAAAAAATGTGCTAATATAAACAAAATACTTTTTTAACCGTCAACCAAAATGGTTGATACGTGGCTTCTAAGTACTCATGACACGTCGGTGATACATCGAAACAGAACTGAAAGTATATGGGCGACATCGGAACAGAACTGAAAGTATATGGGTGACATCGGAACACAATTGAAAGTATATGGGCGACATCGGGACATATAAAATAAATAAAAAAAGTTAAATAATTAACTTTACCGGTTCAGCAGGTAACCGGTAACAAAATGTTAACATCAGCACATTTGTTATAAGTTTGTAGGCGACAGTAGGACGGAAATGAGTTTGTGAGCGACATCGGTACATTTGGGTAAGTTTGTAGCCTATTTTTAGCTTTAACCCTATAAACTAACTTTTAAATCTTACACCTTTGAGGCGAATAATAATAAATATAAATATGTCTAGTAATATAAAGATAAATATTCAAGGATAGTCCCCGTGGTTTGACAAAAACTTCAAGTCTCGTCCTTAAGCTTTTTCTAATCCTGTATAGTTATGTGGTCCTGTGTTTCAATCACTTGAATCGGTTTATTAGTTATTATATAATTATATAATATTATAATTGTAGGTTCGGCAGTACAGGGTAGGTGGGTGCAAAAGAAATGCACTTTAATCATGGATAATCGTCCATCAATCGTACATGTGCAACTTGATGCTCGTGACGTATGTAGCGACGAGTATGTGATGTAGCATTTGAACTTTCACCATCATCAGGATCGCCGATATTGTCTGCTTAAACGAGCGTCATAATCGTATATTCGTCGTCAAAAGAAGATGTAGACGATTTTTTTTTTTTTTGAAATTAGTAAAGAAGTGGATACTAAAATGATATGAGAATGAAATACGGTACATAGTTTATAAAAATGGTAGTAAAAAAGTTATTATTAATCCTATATACTAATGGAAGTGCAAAAATTGGTCGTCTCATGAAACCAAAACGACATAAAAAAATAAACAAAACATCCTCCAAACTTCCCCCAACTTACACTTCTAACCACCAAAACAAGGGGTAAAATGTAAATTTATAATTTTAATAAAAAAAAATTTAAATAAACTCCACCCAAATTCTTAACGGGACATATCTTCTCGCTCGCTATACGTTAAATTTATTCAACATCACCGTTCAACCCGAAATAATTTTACAAACACAACGCAACTAACTATACGCGAAACGGATGTATTCAAAAAAATGTTAAATATTTCGGGCTAACTTTCTTACATATACATACACGTACAATAAACAAATCAAACTAACTACATCATATCGACGGTTCCGTTCATTTTTTTAGGCAATCTTCGTGTTGTCAAAAATGCGCAGACCATTATGTACACTAGGTACTAACCACGTGTATCCAAATACACCCGTGGTAACACGTTTTTAATTCTGTAAATACATAACGCTACGTTAAATATGCATATTCAATCCAAAAAGTCCCGCCGCATCGCGCAGGCTCCCTTTTCTAGTTATGAGATTAATGGGAAAAGAACTAAAAACTCAATTTTTTGACTAGCCGACCACTTTTTTTTATTATTATTAAATAGACGATCCAAACTATTTTAATTACAACATCGAAAACTATATTTCGGAAATAGGACGCCGAAATCAACGCCGAGACGGTGTCGAGTCAACCGTTGATTTATTTAAGGTTGAAATGGACGAGCGACACCGCGTGATGAAGGAACTTGCAAGCATAGCCCAACGGTTCCTCATATCCTTTGAGTCATGAGATACGGAGAGGTTATGGATCGATCCTTAAGGATGATATAATTTTCTTTAAACCAATTGAACACTAATAATGGCGGTATATATTGACCCTATTGGGGTGTTTACCGGATTCGTTCACGGACCTCTAACCGGAACACTGTCCGAATGGATGTGTTATCGGGTACCGTCGATTGGGTTCGGGTTTCTGCCCGAACATGTGTGTTACTTGCAAATGATGAGGGTCGTTGAAATAAATGATCTACTGATATTAAAATATTATTAAAAAAATGCTGTTAAAAAAAACGAGTTCCATGAAGAAAACCTTATCAATTTATAAAACTTTTAAAAAAATGATAATTGTTATATATGTCAAATATGGCCGACACTTTTACATAAAGTGAAGTTTGGTGGATCACAAGTTAATTCACGGATATTATTATTCTACCTAACTGCACAGTAAATTATTGTATTATAAATACCAAAGGATGTGATTTGCATAAGATGCACACATAGAATATATTTCATATATCACTATTCTTTTACTCTCTCTTATTTTAAGTTTATTAGTAGCCTATAGTCAAGAACAAACCTACTAAAGGTAGTTATAAGCCTACTGAATTATAACACGAACCAAACCACTAAAGGTAATTATAAGCCTACTGAATTATGACACAAACCAAATCACTAAATGTAGTTATAAGCCTACTGAATTATAACACGTTATCAGTACGAAGTGCTCCGTATAATCAAGGTAATAAAAAAAATTCTTTAACGATATCTTCTATTATTTATTAGTAAGGTAAATATTATTATCATCATAATTGACATTTATATTTATGTTATATATGGTCGGTTATACCGACTGAATTATATTTCTGTAATCTAACTCTTATTAACTTCACTAACATTTATATTTATGTTATCTAACATTTATGATTATTTATGCAATTAATCATTATTTATTTCATGCATACTAATGTTTATTCTTAAATTTATTATTTATGCATAATATGTTTATTCTCTTAATCTTCGTATTTATACTAAACATATTTATACTAAATGTATTTTATAGTAATCATATTTATACTAATAAAATTCTTTTATTAAAATGATTATTAATATAACGAGTACATAACATTCGTTAACGTCAACTAACGACGTTACAACGGTCATATATACATAACGGTTGTTAACGTCAACTGACGACGTTACAACGACTATATTTTTCAAATATAAAATAATCATCTCCGTTTTCACACTTTCACAAATCAATCTTCATTTTCTCATATTACCACTCTCAAAAAGTTTTTGTAAATATGATTCACACAAGGATGATTTTTCCTATTGTATTGGTCATATCAACTATCATCATTGTTGCTAATATACCACCGGGTGAACCTATATTCTATCCTGCCCTTGTGGTTTTATTATTTGTAATCATACCATTATTCTGTTGTTTGCTACCTATGAATTTAAAATGATTCTAATTTCATGTTGTTAGAAATTGATTATGATTATAATTTATGTTGTTTATCTTTCTGAAAATAGAAAATGTCAAACTTATCAAAGCTTGAGTTTGATGCTTTAGACGTATCGGGAACAAACTACACATCATGGGTCATGGATGTAGAAATAAATCTTGGATCATTGGGTATTCTAGAAACTTTAAAAGAAAACAATACTTGTTCTGATCAAGAAAAATTAAAATCAATTGCTTTTATTCGCAAACATATTGATATCACCTTAAAACATATGTATCTCACTATCAAAGATTCACATGTTTTATGGGAAAGTATCAAGAGTAGATTCGATAATCAAAAGGAAATATTACTCCCAGCTGCGAGGGAAGAATGGAGAAATTTAAGGTTCCAAGACTTTAAAAAGGTAAGTGAATACAGCTCGGCCATGTTCAAGATCCGTTCAAAGCTTCAATTATGTGGTCAAGAAATAAGTGATGCTGATATGATGGAGAAAACTTTCTCCACAATGCATTCTACAAACATTACTATACAAGAAAATTTAAGATTGCACAATTACAAAACTTTTTCCAAACTTCAAATTTATCTCTTAGTTGCAGAAGTGAATAAAGAATTACTGATGAAGAATCAAGAATCTCGTCCTACGGGTGCGCTAGCATTCCCTGAAGCTAATGCTATTACCAATAATAATAATAAAAAAAATGCACCTGGACAAGGACGTGAGCGAGGTCGTGGTAATATTGGTCAAAATCATCATCATGGAAATTACCATAACAATAATAAAAATCATAACTATGTTCGAAATCATCCTTATGGTAATGGTCGTGGTGGTGGTCGTGGTCGTAATGGTTACAGTGGTAGTGGTCGTGGACAAAGAAATAATAATCCACAAAATTATAAATTTCAACCACCATACAATCCCACAAATCATAATGTTGAAGGAAGCTCTTTAAAGAATATTGAAGATTCTTGTTATCGATGTGGTAAAATTGGCCATTGGTCTAAAAACTGTCGAACAAATCAATATTCTGTTAATCAATATCAAGAATCCATAAAGGGAAAAGGAAAATAGGCAAACCTTGTGGATGACCTTGATACAAAAATCACTGAGCTAACAAGTGACTACTTTAATGAATAAATTTCCTATTATATGTCCATATCAAATAAATGGATGTACATTTACCATCTATACCATATCTACTTTACTATATGTTTTCTTATTATGTACTTTCGTTTATAACATATTTTGAATGTAATATATTGATAAATTATGTACTCATTATTTGTTTCTCATATTTTGAAGTTCATGATGTACACTACTGGAGTACAAAATCAGTCAAACGGTGGCGATCTTTGTATTGCAGACAGTGGTACCACATATACTATACTCAGATCTAAAAAATATTTCACTGATTTTAAAGCAACAGAAGGAACGGTACATACTATATCAGGTCCTGCGGATTTAATAAAAGGAATGAGAAAGGCAAAATTCATGTTACCAAATGGTACAAATTTTCTGATAAAAATGCCTTATTTTCTTCCATGTCAAAAAGAAATTTATTAAGCTTCTCTGACATTTACCAAAATAGATATGATTATCAGTCAGTGACTACAGAAAATGATAAATATTTAAGTATCACTGAGAAGAATCATGTGATTGAAAAACTACCAAGACTTAGTTCTGGTTTACATTATACATATATAAATGTACCAGAAGCGCACATGGTAGTAAATGAAAAGGCATGTGATCCTGTAATGATCAATCTGTGGCATGAAAGATTAGGCCACTCAGGATCAACAATGATGAAAAGAATAATTCAAAATACACATGGACATCCATTGACGGATCAAAAGATCCCTCATGATGCACTTATTCCATGTACATCATGCTCACTTGGAAAATTGATAATAAGACCATCACCTCTTAAGGTTGAAAAAGAATCACCAATGTTTCTTGAAAGAATTCAAGGTGATATATGTGGACCAATTCATCCACCATGTGGACCATTTAGATATTTCATGGTCCTAATAGACGCATCTAGTAGATGGTCTCATGTTTGTCTATTATCAAGTCGAAATGTTGCATTTGCAAAATTTCTTGCTCAAATTATTAAATTGAGAGCACATTTCCCTGATTATACTATTAAAAGGGTGAGATTGGATAATGTTGGTGAGTTTACATCTCAAACATTTAATGATTTTTGCATGTCTATTGGGATTGTTGTTGAACATCCTGTTGCCCATGTGCATACACAAAATGGTTTAGCCGAATCACTAATCAAACGAATGCAGTTAATAGCTAGACCATTGATAATGAGAACAAAACTTCCAGTATCTGTATGGGGTCATGCAATTTTACATGCTGCATCATTAATTCGCATTAGACCAAGTGCAAGTCATACATATTCTCGTTTGCAACTTGTTTTTGGCCATCAGCCAAATATTTTCCACCTTATAACATTTGGTTGTGCGGTTTATGTTCCTATCGCACCACCACAACGCACTAAAATGGGTCCTCAAAGAAGGATGAGAATATATGTTGGATATGAAACATCTTCAATCATAAAATATATCGAACCCATGACGGGTGATGTTTTTACAGCACGTTTTGCTGATTGTCACTTTAATAAAACATTGTTCCCTAGATTAGGGGGAGAAATAAAAAATAAAGAAAATGATGTTTCATGGTGTGAACCTCAATTAATGTATCTTGATCCTCGTACAAAAGAATGCGAGACCGAAGTTCAAAAAATAATGCATATGCAAGAACTTGCGAATAAATTGTCTGATGCATTTAGATATACAAAAAGAGTGACTAAATCATATATACCAGCAGCAAATGCTCCAGCTCGAATTGAAATTCCAAAAGCTGGCAATAATGTCGCTCTTGAGTCTTTGCCACGCCAGAAACGTGGGAGACCAATTGGTTCCAAAGATAAAAATCCTCGAAAAAGAAAATCAGCTGATAATGAGGTAAAAGAAAGTGTTCAAGAAGAGCCACAAATCAATACTCCTTCTGCATAGGAGATTGATGATATCAATACCGAATTTTCAATCAATTATGCACATTTAAAAATATTATGGAACCGAAATGAAATGAAAAATCTTGATGAGATATTTTCATATAATGTTGCATATGACATCATGAATGATGATGATGATCCAGAACCAAAATTTGTCATGGAATGTCAAAATAGACATGATTGGGATCATTGGAAAGGAGCAATACGAGCTGAATTTGAGTCGCTCAATAAAAGAAAAGTTTTCGGATCTATCATTCTCATACCTAAAGATGTGAAACCTGTGGGATATAAATGGGTTTTTGTGTGAAAAAGAAATGATAAAAATGAAGTTACAAGGTATAAAGCTAGACTTGTAGCTCAAGGTTTTTCTCAAAGACCGGGAATTGATTATGAGGAAACTTATTCTCCTGTTATGGATGCAATTACTTTTAGATACTTAATCAGCCTGGCAGTTTCTAAAAATTTAGAAATGCATCTCATGGATGTTGTGACTGCTTATCTATATGGATCACTTGATAGTGATATATATATGAAGATACCTGAATGATTTAAAGTATCAGAAGCAACCAATGCAAAATCCAAAGAAATGTACTCAATCAAGTTACAAAGGTCTTTATATGGGTTGAAACAATCAGGTCGCATGTGGTATAAACGATTAAGTGATTACTTGATAAGCAAAGGGTATACCAATAATCTTATTTGCCCATGTGTATTCATTAAGAAAATAACATCCGGATATGTGATCATAGCCATTTATGTCGATGATCTTAACATTATAGGTACAAATAAAGAGATCCATGAAGCCATTCAACTTCCAAAGAAAGAATTTGAAATGAAAGATCTCGAAAAAATTAAGTATTGCCTTGGTTTGCAGATTGAGCATATGCCTAATGGTTTACTTGTACATCAAACAACTTATACGGAAAAGATTTTAAAACGTTTCAATATGGACAAGGCAAAACCATTAAGTACTCCTATGGCACTGATCCATTTCGTCCCTGTGAAGATCATGAAGATACTCTTGGACCAGAAGTACCATATCTTAGTGCAATTGGAGCTCTTATGTATCTTACAAATTATACAAGACCTGACATTTCTTTTGCAGTTAATTTGTTAGCAAGGTTCAGCTCTGTTCCTACTAAAAGACACTGAAATGGGATCAAACATATATTTCGATACCTTCGAGTAACTACAGACTTAGGAATATTTTATTCTAACAAAACAAAACAAGATTTGGTTGGTTATGCAGATGCAGGTTATTTATCTGATCCACATAAAGCTAAATCTCAAACTGGATATGTATTCCTAAATGGAGGTACTGCAATATCATGACGTTCTCAGAAACAAACACTTGTTGCAACATCATCAAATCATGCCGAAGTGATTGCATCACATGAAGCTACTCGAGAATGTTTTTGGTTGAGATCAATGACACAACTCATTACTGATTCTTGTGGACTAGAACGCGATAAAAGTCCAACAACTATCTATGAAGATAATGCAACTTGCATAATACAGATGAAAGAAGGGTATATCAAAAGTGACCGAACAAAACACATACCTCCTAGATTCTTCCCATACACTTAAAATCTCATCAAAGACAACCAGATTGAAATGATATATGTTCAATCCAGTAAAAACTCTGCCGATCTTTTCACCAAAGCACTTCTAACTGTTATTTTCAGAACGCATGTTCACAATATTGGCATGAGGCATGTTCAAAAGATGTGTCGACTCAGCAATGTCTACTTGAGGGGGAGTCAACTCTATGCTGCACTCTTTTTTCCTTGGCTAAAATTTTTATCCCACTGGGTTTTTCTTTAGCAAGGTTTTTAATGAGACAGTAACTTGTAGTTGATCTTAATAAAACAAAATTGTCGTCCAAGGGGGAGTGTTATATATGTCAAATATGGCCGACACTTTTTCATAAAGTGAAGTTTGGTGGATCACAAGTTAATTCACGGATATTATTATTCTACCTAACTGCACAGTAAATTATTGTATTATAAATACCAAAGGATGTGATTTGCATAAGATGCACACATAGAATATATTTCATATATCACTATTCTTTTACTCTCTCTTATTTTAAGTTTATTAGTAGCCTATAATCAAGAACAAACCTACTAAAGGTAGTTATAAGCCTACTGAATTATAACACGAACCAAACCACTAAAGGTAGTTATAAGCCTACTAAATTATAACACGAACCAAACCACTAAAGTTAGTTATAAGCCTAAAGGTGGTTATAAGCCTACTAAATTATAACACGAACCAAACCACTAAAGGTAGTTATAAGCCTACTAAATTATAAAACGAACCAAACCACTAAAGGTAGTTATAAGCCTACTGAATTATAACAATAACAAAATAATAAATAAAAGGTCATATATAAACAAAAGGGTGCAGCACCAATGCCTCCTGTTTGTTAAAACCCTAGACCCTAATTCTCTTCATAACCCTTTCTCCTCCTCCGTCACAAAATCAAGCGGCAGCAACAACTCTCTCTACTCTCTACAGGTACAAAACAATTTCTAGGGTTTACTATTTTCCGTTATCCTTTTCTCTACTATTCTTCACTCCTCTATACACTATTTACTATATTTCTTGTTTTCTTTCAGGAGTAATTGATTTTACAGAAATCAAGAAAAATGTTAGTTCTGTTTGAAACCCCAGCTGGTTTTGCCCTTTTTAAAGTTTTGAATGAAGGAAAACTTTCAAAAGTTGATGTAAGTATACACACACATATATATATATATATATATATATATATATATATATATATATATATATATATATATATATATATATATATATATATATATATATATATATCTTTCATCTTTTTGTGTGCTGTATTGATTCTGATTGTAAGGGTTTCTTGATTTTAGGATTTATGGAAGGAGTTCTCATCTGCTGATACCGCCAGACAGGTTGATTTTTTGTCATTGTTCTACTCTATTATTTGTTTTTAACTTTTTAATTTTAGTTATATTTATGTTAATTAAAGGAGAAGTGGCATGATAGTTATAAAGTTTGCTACTTTTCATATGTTTATCAAGCATGCAACATCATATGACTTTTATTTTAACTTTTAATTCACCTCATGAATTAGTTAATTAAAGGAAGTGAACTAATGTTTTGATATTTTTAAAAAAATGGTTACTTTGTATTGATAATCTTTTTAGTTCATGTGTGTGTGTGTTTTAAATTTGATGCAGTCTTTTTTGAATTATTTGTGTGTTGTGGTTGTGTGTAGTTGACATTATCTATTATATACTTCGTATTTTGAAGGCGCGTACTTACGAAGTCATTTTAACAATAGGTGGTTAAGCTAAAAGCTTTTTCGAAGTTTGAGAACACATCAGAAGCACTATCAGCAGCTACTCTGTTGATTGATAGCAAGCCAAGCAAAGGGTTGCGCAAATTCTTGCGATCTCATTGCGATGGTGAGACGTTAGCTGTTGCAGACTCCAAACTTGGAAATGCGATTAAGGAAAAGCTTGTAAGTTGTAATTTCAGCTTGGAAACTTGTGCTTCAATATGTTTTTAGTTTGTATATTGGTTTTATTTCAAACTATGTGTTTTTGCAGCAAATTGATTGTGTTCACAACCAAGGTGTTATGGAACTTATGAGAGGTGTCAGAAGCCAGTTGACCGAACTTATAACCGGTTTGGGCGCACAAGATTTAGCCCCGATGAGCTTGGGTTTATCTCATAGTTTGTCTAGATACAAGCTTAAGTTTAGTCCAGATAAGGTAATCTTATAACTTATTTGTATTCTATATTCTTTATTAATATAATTGATATAATTTTAGGCTAGTTTTGGGCATATTTATCATTTTAAAATTATAGGATTTTGCTAACAACGGGTTGTCGTTAATGTGCATAAAGGTGTTGTACAATTCAGTAATCGTCATCTTAAATTCAACATATTACTGCAATGTACAACACCATTATGCGCCTTAACGAAATCCCTAAGGGCTGTCGTTAGTGAAATTCTAAAATATATTATACCTTTATAAACATGATTCCAAGCGTTTGTGTTTTTTAATATGATCGTATTAGGTGGACACCATGATCATTCAAGCTATTGGTTTGTTAGATGATCTTGATAAAGAGCTCAACACTTATGCAATGAGGGTTCGAGAATGGTACGGTTGGCATTTTCCCGAGCTTGCTAAGATTGTGTCAGACAATATTCATTACGCCAAAGCCGTCAAGCTCATGGGTTACCGTACAAATGCCGCAAAACTTGACTTTTCAGAGGTATACGCGTTTCCCCTTTTCGCCTTCTCAAATTACACATAATCACTTTTCTATTAAAATAAATTTGTAATTGTTATCAGATACTGAGTGAAGAGGTCGAGGCAGAACTAAAAGAAGCAGCTGTAGTTTCAATGGGAACTGAAGTTAGCGAGCTCGATTTGATAAATATTAAGGATCTTTGTGATCAAGTGTTGTCTCTTTCAGAATACAGAGCGCAACTGTTTGATTATTTGAAGACCAGGATGAATACGATTGCTCCAAATCTAACTGCTATTGTTGGAGAACTTGTTGGTGCTCGTCTTATTGCGCACGGGGGTAGTTTGTTGAATCTTGCGAAACAGCCTGGGAGTACCGTTCAGATTCTTGGTGCCGAAAAGGCGCTATTCAGGGCGTTAAAGACGAAACATTCGACCCCAAAATACGGACTTATATACCATGCAAGTTTGATTGGTCAAGCAGCACCAAAACTTAAGGGGAAAATTTCACGTTCGCTCGCTGCGAAAACCGCGTTAGCGATTCGATATGATGCTCTTGGAGATACACAAGATAATTCTATGGGAATGGAGAATCGTCTCAAGGTATTGTATATGTGGTACATATTATTGGATGGGATACATATTTTTATGTGTAATATTTGTTCGTCTTTTTTTGACTTATATTGTTTATTGTGTTTAGCTCGAAGCAAGATTAAGGAGTCTTGAAGGCCGAGAACTTGGCCGTTCTGCTGGATCAACCAAAGGCAAACCTAAGATTGAGGCTTATAACAAGGATTTTAAGAAAGGAGATGGTGCAATGATCACTCCTGCTAAGGTGTTATTTCGCTCTCATTTTATATTTGCTATGTTAAAATGGGTCCGGGTTAACGTAGGCCTGGTTGGGTTGACTTTGAACATTTTTGTCAATTATTATTATTTTTGTTTCTTATAACTAGTTTCATTTCTTAACTACAATTTTCAAAGATACAAAATTTCAGAGAGTAAATTATATCGGTAAGTTACATCAACCGTTCTTATCCCTTACATATTACACCGATCGTCCCTGGATAATCTGGCAGTGCACGACGGTTGTATTTTCCGTTTTCATGAAATTACACCAATTGTCCCTGTCCTTTAAAAGTTAAAACTGATCGTACATGACTCACTTAAGGATGACAATTGGTGTAATTTCATGAAAACCACAGGGACTGTCGTTATAATATTCAAAAGATTAGGACCGTTGGTGCAATTTCATGTAAACCACAAGGTCTACCGGTATAATTTACCCAATTATAAATAACCGAGCGACTTTAGCTTTCTTTCAGCATGTTTGACCCGTTTAATCGTTCCCGCTATAAATTAGTTTGACGTAAAATCAGAATCCAAATTTAACGTCCAAGTGTTGTTTTAATCTAATGCTGTTATCTTGTGCAGACATACAATGTAGCAGCAGATTCAGTTCTTGGGCGAATAGAAGCAGAGGCTGAGAAAGACGTAGAGATGGTGGCCCCGCCATCCGATGAAGGCAAGAAAGACAAAAAGAAGAAGAAAAAGAAGGATGCGGTTGCAGACGAAGAAGCAGCAGTAGATATCGATACCGGTAAAAAGAAAGACAAGAAGAAAAAGAAACGTGCGGCCGAGGAAGAAGAAGAAGCTACTGAAGTGCAGAAGGAAGAGGAGAACGTTGAGAAGAAGAAGAAAAAGAAGCGAAAGCATGCAGAAGCGGATGAAGATGAAGCTGAAATCGAAAAGCCGAGTAAGAAGAAAGAAAAGAAAAAGAAGAAAACAGAAGAGTAAGGATGTTGGGGTTAAAAGATAAGAGTTTGCTAATTTTGGGGTGATCTTGAAATCAAGGTTTAATGTTTTTACCTTCTGTTGTAAAGAAGGCTTATTTTAGTGTTTCTTAATGGTGGAAGTGGTACCATGTGGACACATATTTTGTCGTGGGGGTTTTCAGAAAATGCTTTGGGTTTTTTAAATTTGGTTTGGTTTCTTATTTATAATGTTTTGGTTTATGTTGAAGACTATTAGGGCTAGGATTTATGACATTAGGAAAAATGTTTATGATTAAGTAATCCATCTTTGTTATATGATTTTCTGTTGCTAAGGTTGATAATTATATGTAAAGATTTTAGCATCCTTAGTTTTTACTTTTTACTAGAGGTGCACAAACCGGATAAAAAACCAGATTTTTTTGTCCGGATTTTCAAACTCCGGTTCTCGGCGTCGGATTTTTTTCAGTTCTCGACCGGATTTTTTTCGGATTTTTTTTCTGGACTAGGATTCGGTTTTGCCGGTTATAGTTTCAACTTTCAATGATTTGATTTTTTCAACGTTTGAAATTTGAACAACAATAATATAATAAATATAAACAAAAGTTATAACGCTTAACACAATAAATAATATAAATAACACCATTTTTATTTATAACGATAAACACTATAAATAATATAAATAACAACACTTTTATTCGAACGATAAAATTATAATTTATACAAAAGTTAATACACTTCGAGCTTCGGCATGACCATCACCCGATAATGTATTAAGACTAAAGTATACCGAGCTTCGGCATTGCCATCACCCGTTATACTTTAGTCGTCAAATGAGTCAAATAAGTTTTGTTGTTGTCGACGAGCGTTCCTTCGTTCGTATTCTTGAAAATCGGGGTCATCAATTAGAGCTATTAAAACTCGTTGGTTATTTGCTTCATGATCTTCCTCCAACACAATCATTTCATACTCACCTTCATCCAATTCGTTGTGGGTATTCTCTTCGGTTGATGTAGGTGATAATCCCTCTTGATTTTCTTCCATCTCTATAACTTCTTCATCATCATTATCTAATGGACCTTCTAATGACGTTTGATCTTGTATCTTATCTACACCGTCCAAATAATCTTTCAAACATACACATACTTTCACGGCTTCGGGGGTAAGTCTTGACCTTCTATCCGATGTAATTCGACCACTTAAAGAAAAGACCGATTCGGAAGCTACGGTTAAAGCTTGAACGACAAATAAGTCACGAGCCATTATGGATAATATTGGATATGTATCTTCTTTTGATTGCCACCATTTCAAAATATCAAGGTTGTGAAATTCATGTTCATCACGAAATAGTAATGCAAAGTTTGTCATCTTATAATTTTACCAAATGTGGCGTTTTGAATCACTCATAAGTCGCAATCTTTCACAACACACGCTCTTAGTAGGGTGTTCTGATCACAACCTTCCACCACACTTAAAAAAAGCGTTATGAGACATTTTTGGTTCGAGCATGCGCACAAGTGGCTATCAACGGGACCCACAACCTTTTTTCTTGCATCCTCTCCCTGATAAATAAAAGTTAAATCTTTTATTGTGCCTTACAAAGAAAAATCATACAATCTTGACAATTTTTTCTAAACATTTTCACAACCTTTCCAAATACTAACATGTTTCTACAACCTAATTTACCGGTATAAATGATCTAAGTTATTATCTCAAACAGTCTAGCCAATTGTTTAATGTGCAATGGTGTGATATGATCTAAATCAAATTACCTCACTATAGACACACACAAAAATAAAAAAATAATAATAATAGTTCTTGTAAATGTTTAAGTAGTGGATTATAATGGTTACCTTGATTGAGTTTGATCACCATTTAAAGATTTGGACCTTTTGGTGGTTGGGCCAGTTTCCAAGTAACCCATCTAAAGTGTGTCTACATGACCGACTCTATAGATAAAGCAAACTGTCGTTTTGTTTTATAACAACCGTAAGAGAAATGACAAATGGTCCGAACCCCACCGTTACACTGTCGTGGAAACAAAGTCACATGGTGGGGGCGATGTTGAACCACCACCGGTGACCACCTCTTGTTTTCTAAACTGTTTAATTTCAACCACTTTCATACCTTTCTTTGTCTCATGGTCGTTGGCATATTTACTTGTTCACATGTTCAATATACTCGCATTTCATTAAACATAAAAGTAATAAACCTAATATTTAAAAAATTTAAAATAAATTGTACTTTAATAAATCACTTTCTCTGCATTTCATCAAACATAAAAATAATAAACCTAAAAATAAATTGTACTTTCTTTGTATTAGCTTTGTAAAATTGTATTGTTTAAAAAAAGTGTTAAAAATTATTTATTCAGAGTATTATTTATGGTTGTTTAAGCCTTATAATTTAGGGCAAATTCCATTAAAAGGTAACACATTATACCAGTTTTTCTATTTTCGAGAATATATTTCATTTCGCTATAAAAAAAGGAGTTCCTTTTCAAAAGTTAATCAAAAAGAGGAGTGTCATTAACTTTTGTTAACTTTTTCAGTTAAGTATCAACTTTGCATAACATGTCAAGTCCTTTATCGACCAACGTTTTCAACTCGCAATTTTGACGCACGTTATCGACTCGTGATTCCGACACGGGTTTTCGATTTGCATTTTCGAGGCGCGTTTTCAACTTGCGTTTTCGACGCGCGTTTTTCAAGGGGCGTTTTCGATGCGCGTCGATCGTGGCACGTTTTCAACTCGCAATTTCGACGCGCGTTCTCGAGCCGCGATTTCGACACGTATCGAAATGTTGCCATTTTTGATTATATCTTTGGGAATTACTTTATATGGGAAAAACACGCATCGAAAAACACGCAACGAAAAACAGGCCTCAAAAACGCGTGTCGGAATCGCGCGTAAAAAACGTGCGGCGAAATCGCGATTTGAAAACGTTGGTCGATAAAGGACTTGACATGTTATGGAAAGTTGACACTTAACTGAGAAAGTTAACAAAAGTTAACGACACCCCTCTTTTTGATTAACTTTCGAAAACACACTCCATTTTTTAAAGCGAAATGAAATATGTTACCGCAAATAGGAAAACTGGTATAATATGTTACCTTTTTATGAAATTTGCCCTATAATTTATGATTGTACTTTACTATTGTTTAATAATAATTAACATTATGTTGTAGCTCATGTGGTAGTGGTCTATCTCTCTTAGCGAGAGGTCAGGAGTTCGACCCCCATGAGTGCAGCATTGCACATAATGTTGCCCCTTTATCCTTGAATTCCACCCAAGCGTGCCTTTCGCACATCGCGTTGCGGGGGCAATGGGGGAGGGGGGGATTTACCGCCCATGCCTTCGGATTGGGCCGGGTTTCCTCCTGAACAGGAGTTGGGGGCGGATTATTATGCAACTGCAGGGAGATGAACGTGTGGGTGCTTAAGTCTCCCTGGGTTAAAAAAAAAACTATTATTTAATATATTATTTATAGTTGTTTAAGCGTTATAACTTATGATTATATTATTTATATTAATGTTGTTCAAACGTTATAAAAATCAATCTTTAAAATCAAATCCGAAAATACTGATCCTGAAAATCAAAACTTGCTGGAATCGTTTTTTTAAATCGGTTTTGTCCAGAACCAAAACCGGTCTAGTTTATGTGCACCACTACATGGACATGCATGATTTTGATGCCCAACACGTAAACTATATCTCCTATCGGCGTATTTTGTATCTTTGTGTGTATTATTGACTTAAAATGAGTAGCTACTGAAATTATGGTTAACGACAAAGAATTTATGAGGCGTTATTGCCTGCACAATTTATTTTCCCGTTTAACTATCATTATATCATGATAGTTTATTATTTTATTGCTATTATTAGTTATTCTTTTTATTTTTATTATTAATTATTAATTATTAATTATTAATTAGTATTAATATATTAGTATTAGTATCATGTAAAAAAGGGCATTGAACGTATGATGTGTCACAACATCTCTGTGAGGGCATGGGCGAATTTATACGGGCATCACAACAGAGAGTGGTGGCTTCTAATTGATTTGTGATTGTATACTTATTTTCTCTCCCAAATTTTTCACAAATACCAATTATATTTTATCAAATCACCAATAACTTTTCACAAAACTCTTCAACAACATTACCATAACAATTCAATTTGTTACAACATCATCATGTGAGCACAATTGTCCTACACATCATCCACAACGCTTACCAAACCATAACAAATGGTCTGACAGTTATTATTGTTTTGTATTGTATATTGTTGATTGTTGATTTAAACCATAGCTTTTAGGATATAATCACAAATCTACAAAATCTTGTAGTACAATAAATCAATTCAATAGAAGATAATAGATGCACATCGTAAGTTACAATAAGTTTTTTTAAACGGAGTTAGAAGTCACCGACGGAGGTTCGAACGCTATCTTAGAACTCACCCACCCGATCATTCTTGAAGTGTTTTTCAACAGGTTTCAATCTGTTAATGTGTATTTGTGTCACAAACTCAATTATTTAATATATTTCTTGTAAAACGTTTATAATTAGCGATGATGACTGATACTCTCGCTCGAGGACAAAGTGTTAAGATAATATCAAACATAAGCTCAAGACCGACACAATGGCAACTAAGGAGATCACACTTAATTCGGGAATTTAGATTAGGATACAAAATCATAGTGTAGATTATTACAAGACGTATTATTTGAAAGGGTTAAAGCTATCAATAGGTCATATACTTTCAGTTATGTTCCAATGTAAATCATATACCAAAAAATATCATTGTAGATCATAAACTTTAAAAATGTGTGTTAATGTAAACAAAATGTGACCGGTTACCTGCTAAACCGGTAAAACTAATTATTTGTGATTTTTTAACTGAAAAAGTTACACGTACAGTCCCTGTAGTGTGCTCGTTTTGCATGTGCGGTCCCTGAAATTGATCAACGTTAAAAAGTTCGTCAACAATTAACAAAATTTCTTAACGATCGTTAAGGTGAGGGACCAACAATGTAATTTATGATAGTTGAGTGACCAAGCGAGTCGAAAAAAACATAAGTGGTAAATGTGAAATATGAGACAAACGTCAGGGACCAATTACATAATTTTTTCTTTAGTAATACCTTGTTTATCGATCAGGTCAAAACTTTATAAATGCTGATAATGACACATAAACAACAAGTTTGGACACTAATAGTAATAATCCTATGCCCTATGGACTATGGTCGAGTGACATATATTGGTGTTTCTATGATCGGTCTCCATTCATGTGAGGATTGTTGGAAATTTAATAGAAAATGTGTAGTTTTATCAAACTTCGGACATTAAAAATTATATGGTCGAGTGACATATATATATAACTATTTAAAGGGGTTTGTATCCTTTAAAGAGGACTTTGCTACAAACTAAAGTGTGTCTAAAACAGATTAAAGGTGAATAAGATATCAAATCTCAAAATTGCTAGTTTGTGAAAAATCTATAAGATTTTGGCACTCGTCCCACATCGAAAGTGTGAACAAACTTAAGAATATAATGTCGACTATAAATAATGGCATTGATGGAACTATGAGTAATTTTAATAGGGCCATGGCCCTCGAATTTTGGTTACCGGTGTAAAAATTGCTCATTTTTTAGAAAATGTTCACAATATCATCTTCGATGGTCCTATTCAAAATTTAAATATCAATCAATAATCCCCCTAATAAAGTTTTTAATTTCCACCATTGAATAAAGGTCTTTAGGCTTTATAGAAAGAATCATTAAAAACTTATGGCAACACACATCACAAGTTGTGTAGCAATACATACATAAAGTTTTTCCTTTTTTATTTAGCCACAACATAGTCTCCACGTTCCGGTAATTTTTCGGACAAGTATTTAAGTCCGAGAGTACGCTGCTTCAGACCGGTGTACTCTGGGAACAGACAAATCTGTTTAAGGGAATTGTGTTAAACACAAGTCCGGTTCTACTAAAGCACTATTGTTTCTACTTTGTTTAGGTTTTTTGTTTTGCAGGTTTCAGAATCAACGATTCAACTTATTTTCATGTGTGATCGTTAATTTTTTAGTTGTTAATCCGAAATTTTTTAGTTGTTAATCCGATTATTTGTTGTGGGTGAACATTATAATTTGATTATTGTGCATATGTCAGTGATATATATGTATTTCAATTTCATGTACTATATATATTCTTACATATTATTACAAGATGTATTATTTGGAAACATGTTTCCATGTTAGAAGGCCCTATTTTTATGAATCGTGTATTTTACTACCGTATTAACTTTACGAACTTACAAGATGAAACATTTGTGGGAGAGTTCTATGTTACTTCAACACATTTGCAATACTTTTAAGTATTAGGGTAAATTAAATTTGTAGATTGTAAAAGAATCCAACAAGCAAGTAATTTTATACTTTCTTTAGATTTTAATTTTGTAAATACTGAGAAATAGAAAGGACAAAAACATGAAAAGGAAGCCTTAATAAAAACAGATAACTTTTTCTTGGTTGATATTGCTTAACAGAAGCATCAGATACCAGTTTCAATAAAAAAAACATATATTTCAACTCAGGCGAAATGACAACAATAATAATAGGGGGATGATTCTAACTTTGATCCTCACACACCTATTTTAACCTTTTACTCTTATAATAATACCCCATTTCTTTAAATTGGCGTGTGAGGATCAAAAAAGTGTGTTAGAATCATCTCCATAATAATATGATCCAAATTCTGTACATAGGTGTGAACCCTTGAATCCAACTTGACCCAAACATCCTAAACAGGATCAAAACTTAACTGTCCGTGTAATCAGTTATCAACGTTTTACGGTGATCCTTACACCGCTATTTTTAGTGATACACCACTAAATGTGCATGAAAATATTGAACAATACAATACATTAAACCATATTTACTGGTCTATGACTAAAAGTTAGTGGGGGTAAGAATCATCACCCTTTACGAAATAAGGATCATCACCCTTTACGAAAACTTAATCGTCTGAAAACATAATTCAACTAAATCTCCCTAGTAGTATTCCACTGGTGTGTCGGAACAACTATCATCCGACACAACTTCACGGTTGTTAAATGGTGGTGGTACAAACGGCGGTTTCATACATCTCAACAATGCCCAATTCACACCCTGAAAAAACGAATGTTGTTTAATCGCCGATGACCCCATTGTTGATCCTAACCGTCTAACAGGATCTTTCACCAACAATTGCGATATCAAATCCTTAGCTGCAGCCGGTATCACAGGCTCTTTTGGAAACTCAAGAGCTCGAGCAACTACATTAGCTAACGTTAACTCATTATCTATCCCTCTAAAAGGCGTAACGCCATAAAACAATTCAAACATAAAAATCCCTAACGTCCACCAATCAACCGCACTACCATGACCCTCACCCGAAACAATCTCGGGTGCTAAATACTCGTGGGTCCCCACAAACGAATTCGAACGAACATCAACGGGCTCCGCTACAAACTGTGGGCCCGAGTGGTTCCCGGGCTTCTTTTTCCGTCTACGAATTGGGTTAAAACACGAGACCGAAGGGATTTTACAGTTTGGTAGAATGCATGAAGATGATGTAACTTTGGGGGGTTCGAATGTGTGACCGTCTGGTGGCGGATTTGGACGGTTGTGATCGGAGAAGACTTGTGCTGGCGTGGCAGCAGTGACGTCACACTTTAAAGAGAGATCGAAATCGGTTAACATAATGTGACCGTCGGATCGGACTAAAACATTTTCCGGTTTGAGATCACGGTAAACAATGTCTAGCATGTGAAGATACTCTATAGCTACCACCACCTCTGATGCGTAAAACCTGCAAATTTAAATTATTATTATTATTATTTTCATTAATATAATACTAACAATTTAATTTAATTAATTCCGTAAATTAAGTTATTTGACATTAATACAGCTACTTCGATTCACTACAAAAATAGGAAGCAATTACGGGTCAAACTAGCCTAAAATATACGCAAAATCCGGAAACTATTAATCTAATCTAATTTTACAAAATGTATAACATACGGAGTACCAAAATAATGAAGATTTATTGGTACATTGTTAAATTAATATCTTTGATATACACTAACTAAATAATTGCTAGAATCAGCTATCTTTATTGATTTGGCCAACCTAATTAAATCGAGTACGTGTTACAGACAGGATGGTATCAAACAAGAGAATTAGGTGAGGTTATAAAAAGGTGATTTAATGTATGTCTAGAAATAGAAAATTCAAAGTGCAATATAAATCAGGGGTACAGTGTAATAAAGTTGTCTTGATCATAAGGTCCAATATACAAAAATTAGATGTAATACTACGTACCAAAGTTTTAATAATTCATATTCATACGATCCACATCCATGTGATTAATGACGATTTCACTATAAATTTATATAATATTATACTAAGTAGAATATTCAATTGTAATACGGAGTAATAAATAAATATGTTAGATTTATAAAAAAAATTATGAAATGATCCTGTTTACTAGCTTGATTACAACTAGTACTTACTTTTGTTCTAAAAATTTCGTAATTATAGGAGTACTTATTAAGCTAAATTATCAACCACGTGGCAGTAAGTTAGACTTTGTAAAAGTTTGACTTTCATTTTTTTATGTGCACGACCTCACGTGGACTAGAGCATGTGTAATAAAACCTACCCATGAGAAACTCTTCACTTTCTTCCAACTCAAAATTACCGATTATTTAATTAATTTTAAATAATCAGGTGTGGACCGGTCTACGATAATCATCATGTTCCGGTCCCGTCATAGCACATGAGACAGACAGACAGACAGTTACTGACCGTCGATTTTAAACTTACAATACACATGTGATACTTACATACAGTTATATTCCAATTAATCACAATTAAAAGTTAAAAAAGATTTCGAACCTAACGGCGGCTTCAGGGAAACGTTTAAATGGTTGACGTTGACGGAGAACGTGAAGGTCACCGCCGGGACAAAATTCCGTCAATAAACACGACCATTTCTGTGACTCTAACGACGCATATAACGTCGGCAAAAATGGATGATCTAACATTTCTAATATTTCCTTCTCTGTTCTTGCTCTACCTTCTTTATTACGTCCGGCGAGCTCTCGTTTATCCATCACCTTCGCCGCAAAAACCGCCGGAGACGCCGCCGCCGCTGCCGGAGAAGAACTTCGTTTGATTTCGGCTAAATAAACGGAGCCGATGTCGCCGGCGCCGAGACGGTGGATGAAGCGGAGGTAGGAGAGGGATAAATTAGAACCGGGTTCGGATCCTGCGTTTCGGATTGCGGTCCAGCATGGGTCGCCGGAGGGTGTTTTAGGGAGAGGGAGATTGTGGCGGGAAGAATTGGTAGGGGTGGTCCAGGTGGTTTCGGAGCTGGAGCTGGTGCTGTGGTTGATGTCTGTTGCGGTGGTGGTTGAGTTGAAACTGATGCTTAGAAGGTCATCGGAGATGTCGTCAATCCACGGTGGTTCCATTGCCGGAGGGAAAATGTTAGAGAGAGAAAGTGGGAGTAAGGATGTGAGAGAGGATGAGAGTGTTGGGTTTTGAAGAAGGGTGATGTTGGGTTTGGGCCCACTGCAAGTAATTTAGATAATACTACGTAAGTGATATTAGATGGGTTATGGACCCATCTTTTATTAATCTTGTTGTATTCAATTCAATACGTTATTATTATTATTATTTTTTCGACGAAAATATTAATATACATATAAAAGATCATAAAGATTCAGTAATACACACAAACGATACAATATTCAATACGTTAATATTATGTGATATGTGTCATAGAAAGATTAATGAATACATATAACATAATATTAATCTTAAGTACTACGGAGTATTTATATTTTTTTTTAGCTATAAGGCCACTTACAATAAGTTTGTAATTTTAACACTACTTTTATTCGTTAGCGTCACATCAGCATAAACACTTTAACATTTCTTACACTAGACCCTTACAATCATAAACTTCACCACACTACTTTACCTATTTTTTATTATTATTTAAAACTTAAAAAATATATATAGATAA
Source organism: Rutidosis leptorrhynchoides (assembly GCF_046630445.1). Classification (NCBI taxonomy): domain Eukaryota; kingdom Viridiplantae; phylum Streptophyta; class Magnoliopsida; order Asterales; family Asteraceae; genus Rutidosis; species Rutidosis leptorrhynchoides. The sequence goes on along the minus strand of NC_092340.1, from coordinate 76,415,884 downwards.
CATTTATAAACTAAAAAAAAAAAATACGAATTAGAAAAAAATAATAAAAATAAAAAAGCCGATTGCATTAACTAATAAAAATACGCTTACATTAAAATTAAACTACGAGTACATGTAAAAAACACGAGTACATAAAAAAACACTAGTACATAAAAAAAACACGAGTAAATAAACTAATTACCGATTAATAGGTATAATAACCATCCTCACTACGATCAGTTATGTGAGGTAGATCGTCCCAAATATGTTTCGTATACAACACGACATTTTTCGAGTTGATTATTACGGTTCCGAGTACCCAGACCCATTTATCGTTATCCTCGAGCCACTTGAAAACCTTCTTTTCGTCATTCCAGTATGCAAAATGCGAAACCTCGTCGCAATCAGCGGTTCGCCTTAAATGATCGAACAAATCGCTGACGTAAAGGCCGGTAACCGCCACATCTAAGGTATCGACCATCCCACCGTCGTATCGGTCCATATCATCGGAAAACAACCCGCCGCAGTGAACCTCGAACGTAACCGTGTTTATGGAAACCATTTTTGAACGTAAGAGTGAAAATGAAAGTGAGAAAATTTGAAAGTAAAATGGTATGATTCTAGTTAAGTAATGGTGTACATATATATGAAATGGGTTGGAAAAAAGAAAAAAAAAAGGCAACAGACCAATCTTAAATTCAAAAACATCGAGTTGGCCCCACAATCGTGTCGTTACCTTCGTTTCAGGGTCCACTGGAGGACCCATTAACGATTCTCTGCTGGTGGTGGTGAAAGGGTGGCGAACGGTGGTGGTGGTGGCTCACGATTGATTGCAAGTAGCCTAAGCTCGTAGAATTTTCTTATTTTAAATTTTAAAGATGGTGAAGGGTGATGGTTTTCTAGAAATATAGGGTATTATTAATTTATTATGTGTAGAAAAGTAACATTGAAGATGTAATGTTTGTTCCAACACTTAAAAAAATAATTTAATAATGATTGAAATGTTATAATTCAGTAGGCTTATAACTACCTTTAGTGGTTTGGTTCGTGTTATAATTCAGTAGGCTTATAACTATCTTTAGTGGTTTGCTTCTTAACTGTAGGCTACTATTAAACTTAAAATAAGAGAGAGTAAAAGAATGGTGATATATGAAATATATTCTATGTGTGCATCTTATGCAAATCACATCTTTTGATATTTATAATACAATAATTTACTTTGCAATTAGGTAGAATAATAATACACCCGTGATTTGATTCAAATTTGTCAGCCACATGTTTTGTCTTTATTACAACACTCCCCCTTGGATGACAAATTGTATTAAAGAGCAACTTAGTACTGCCTCGTTAAAAACCTTGCTAAAGAAAACCCATTGGGAAAAACTTTAGCTAAGGGAAAAAAAGTGCAGCATAGAGTTGACTTCCCCTCAAGTAGACATCGTTGATCTTTTACATCTTTTGAACATGTCTCATTCCAATATTGTGAACGTGTGTTCTGAAAATAGCAGTTGGGAGTGCTTTGGTGAAAAGATCAGCAGAGTTTTTGTTGGATTGAACATATTTCATTTCAATCTGGTTGTTCTTAATGAGATCTTGAGTGTATGAGAAGAATCTAGGAGGAATGTGTTTTGTTCGGTCACTTTTGATATACCCTTCTTTCATCTGTGCTATGCAAGATGCATTATCTTCATAGATAGTTGTTGGACTTTTATCGCGTTCTAGTCCACAAGAATCAGTAATGAGTTGTGTCATTGATCTCAACCAAAAACATTCCCGAGTAGCTTCATGTAATGCAATCACTTCGGCATGATTTGATGATGTTGCAACAAGTGTTTGTGTTTGAGAACGCCATGATATTGCGGTACCTCCACTTAGGAATACATATCCATTTTGAGATTTAGCTTTATGTGGATCCGATAAATAACCTGCATCTGCATAACCAACCAAATCTTGTTTTGATTCGTTAGAATAAAATAATCCTAAATCAGTAGTTCCTCGAAGGTATCGAAATATGTGTTTGATCCCATTCTAGTGTCTTTTGGTAGGAGCTGAGCTGAACCTTGCCAACAAATTAACTGCAAAAGAAATGTCAGGTATTGTACAATTTGTAAGATACATAAGAGCTTCAATTGCACTAAGATATGGTACTTCTGGTCCCAGGATATCTTCATGATCTTCACGGGGACGAAATGGATCAGTGTCAACATTAAGTGATCTAACAACCATACGAGTACTTAATGGTTTTGCCTTGTCCATATTGAAACGTTTTAAAATCTTTTCCGTATAAGTTGTTTGATGTACAAGTAAACCATTAGGCATATGCTCAATCTGCAA